>NW_027307678.1:0-180843 GCF_964275005.1 Diadema setosum | reverse complement strand
GTCCTTCGACGTTTTCCGTTTTCCACTCTCATGGGAACACAGAAACTCGTGGGAAGACACACAACTTGTTTTGCCAAGCTGCAGCGCCTTTACCTGAAGGAATGTTACAACACAGTCGGAGCGGTGGAGAGGCAGAACTGCATGGTGAAATTATGAAATTTCTCCCACAATTAATGGTCATTTTAAGTGACACCAATATACCATGTATACTCATGACATCGGTTGACTCTTGGTGCTGAACTTTTTTTCTTGTACTCTTCGAATGTATATTTTTCGAAAAAAGCAATATTTTGGGTAGGGGATGGGGTGATAGCATTTTATTCACTTTTCTGGCCGGGGAAGGTGTGGACAGGGGCAACTATATAAAATGAGAACGAATTTAGTATTTCCCTCTAGCCTTAACCATGCACTTTACGCTCCATCGAGTGTGTATTACATTTTGTTATAATAATAATAAAAATGATAATAATGATAATAATAATAATAACGGACATTTATATTGCGCAGCTACTATAATAATATACTCTACTGCGCATTACAAAATGACATACATAAAAGAAATTCAAACAGAAAATACATTACTTCAAGAGATGACTTGATATTGTACTTGGGTGTGGGCGGGGTGTTTGAAAGTTTTGATGTCTTTTTTTTCTGTAAATTTAATAAGCATTGCTTTATCATGAATATCTTCTTAACATAAACCAGTAAGTCATGAATATCGCTGAGCAACGACAGCGTAAACACAGTTTGTCTATTCCATGACTGCAAGTAATATTTTCTTACTCTAATGTTTAACTTTTCGATCTATATTGTATTTTATTTGTGGTATAGTGATGTTATATGTGACCCTGCACTACAAAACACACAAAAAGTCGCCACACATGAAATTTTAGTTGAGAGCATATTCTGAAAGAACAGACTTTAAGCTTAAAAATGATGTATTACTCAAATCAAATGGACTCTCCTAACCTATCTAAATAGTGGAAAGAATGCACACACTCCGAAAAAGTGTAAACTGAGAAAAGAGGCTCTGAAGCACAGTGTCTATTCAAGCGCTTAATCTTTATCAAGCCGTGCTGGTTGTGCGATGAATGGGACAAAAAAACAAGATGGAAATCACCGGAGTATTAAACAACAATGAGGGGATTATCAGATTAAACTGAAATTGATAATAATAATAATGATAATGATAATAATGATGATAATAATAATAATAATAATAATGATAATAATAATAATAATAATAATAATAATAAGGCCTTATTTACCCAGGGTAGCAAAGTCACGATCGGCTCTGTTGATCCATTTCACCTATTTTCAGTCCTCACACAAAATCAGTGTGTGCGACTTTTTGTTCGTTTTGTGATGCATGGTCACATATATTCTTTACATTTATGACGTTTATTCATATTTGAGTTGCACAAACAAAATTCAAACTTCAAGTTCAAAATTTCATATATCATTTACTATTGTAAAGCAAATTAAAGGATTACAATTTTTTCCACAACTTGTACGTAATTCAATTTCAGTTTTCCCCAGTGTACAATGTAAGACAGTCCAAAATGTGATAACCTTACTGTTATAATACACTGATTAGCAGGAATTGTAAGAGAAAACCAAATTGTCCATAATTATTAATAATAATCTGTAACTATCCGTAACTATCCGAAAATATCCACAACTCTCCGCAAGTGTTTAGAACTATTATGTGCCAATTCGTAAGAATATCCGCAAGTGGACGCAAGTATTCGCATCTGGTCGTATCTGTCCGTATCGCCCGGATTTTTTGCCCCCATGTTTTGTACAAATTTCTGGTGACGGCAAAGGATCCGCGGGGGTCCGCGAAAAAAAAAAAAAAAAACTTTTTTGGACGTAACGCCGGACGCAGAGCCTTATGTGACTGGGGCTTAATACAACGTTTGTCAACGATACTGATTTTCCCCTTGACAGAAACATGTCAGACAGGCGCAAGGACCTCATACATGAGAAGAGGATAATCAGTCTACTCTTTGTATTATTCCTGTCGTCTTGTGAGTATCGGTCATATAATATGAAGTTTTTTGCTCATTTTGAATTAGTGACTGGGAGATTTCATTTTGTTTTTTTCATTTATTAGGTTTCCACACAGATCATACAGTGTTGTGTTTACAATATCCATCAATGATAATGTAAAGTAACACATAAATTATATGTTATAACTTCAGTATGATTATACAAACAGCATTTACATAGCATAAAATCAATTGAAATCATTTTCAAGGGTACATTCATGACGGATAAATAAAATTGTGTGTGTGTGTGTGGGGGGGGGGACCTACATAGAAGCAGATGCTTGTGGGAGTAGGTTCCCCGAAAGAAAATCAACATTGGGTGTTACACTCACACACACACACACACACACACACACACACACACACACACACACTCTGCACGCACACAGGGGCACCTGGACGAGCGTGCGTGCACATATATATACACACACAAGTATACACACACACAAAAAAAACCCCAACAACAAGGAGAAGAGATTCTCATTGAATCCATAATTTGCTTTCATGCAGACTATTAAGAACTTGTTTCTGGATTTTTCTCTTAGAATAAATTGGTTTAAATTGCCACTTAAGAGACATATTCATTAGACTTCAGTCTATTTTCCATCAGGCTACGAAATGCATCGCTTTGAAGTCATCATTGACTTAACGTGGTAATGACATAGGCGACCGATAAAAGCAAAGACTTTACGGATTAAGTACAGTGTATTGAGTTGAAAACATATAGTCGTTACTAGATAATTGATAGATAATAAATATGTATATAATATTATATATATATGTGACCATGCACCTCAAAACGAACATAAAGTCGCACACACTGATATTGCGTGAGGACTGGAAATAAGTGAAATGGGTCAACCTAGCCGAACTTGACTTTTTCATATTTTCTGAAAGAGCGGGTCTTCTTTCACATTGTGCTAAAATTTGGTATCATAAAACGGACAGGAAAGTGCGTTTTTTTAGCAGTTTATCTCAAACATTTTTGGTAGAATAGTGTGATTAGGTGTGTCTTTAGAATCCTTTTTTTTTTTTCATTTCTGAAAAACCTTGTCCACACTCTTCACTTTCAACTCTAATAACTTTTGAAGGGATAGTGCTACTGCTTTGAAAATTGGCATTAATTATGGGCAGAATGTGTTAATGAGGCACGCTTAATTCAGTTTAATCTGATAATCCCTTCATTGTTGTTGTTACTCTGGTGGTTTACTTCCTGTTTTTTGTCCCATTCATCGCACAGCCAGCACGGTTTGGTAAAGATTAAGCGCTTGAATAGACACTGTACTTCAGAGCCTCTTTTCTCAGTTCACACTTTTCCTGAGTTTGTGCTTTCTTTCCAATATTTAGATAGGTTAGGAGAGTCCATTTGATTTGAGTTATACATCATTTTAAAGCTTAAAGTCTGCTCTTTCAGAATATGCTCTTGACTAAAATTTCATGTCTGGCGACTTTTTGTTTGTTTTGAGGTGCAGGGTCACATATATATATATTTTTTTCGTTGATAAGCAATGCTGATATCGCATCAACGCAGAACAATTTAAGTTGACGATGAATATATAAAAAAAAAGAAGGAGAAATATTCATCTAGACAACTTCATTTCAGGAAAACCGTGAATCATTTTATCTTAGCAACTGATAAGCAAGATAATGCTTTAATCTTTTCAAGGGACGTTCATTCTAAACAACGAAGTGAAAAAAAAACACATGTATAAAGGGGTAGGGTTAAACTTTTTTTTTTTGGGGGGGGGGGTTTAATGCCAGTGGCTCTAAGACTGCATGAAATCCCTCTGAAATAAAGAAAGAAAAGAAAAATCCAAACAAACAAACAAACAAACAAACAACCTGTAACCCCACATTTTGTCATATTTGGAAAAAGTAATAAAAACCACCTGATAAGACTGTTGTGTGTTTGTATGAGTGTGTGTGTGTGTGTGTGTGTGGGTTCATCGTCTTCACATTCCTATTTTTCATTGTCTGCCTCCCTCGCTCTTCAGAAACCACCAGCGACAATCCGTTGGAAGGCAATGACTCCACCCCAGCCCTTGAGCCATGGTGGATAGAGCTCATATGTGTGATAGGTCTCTTCTTCCTCATCTGCGTTGTTACCATCCTATGCTCAGTGAACATACAAGTCGAGACCCCTGCAACAAAAACAACAGCCTGACGGCAATCGTGGCATAGGAGAAGAATTTGGCACTAGGCAACCGTACTTTATTTCTCTTATATAGCTGTCCTGAAGTGATCTTGCAGTAGCTACGAGATTATTTTCATAAATTTCCCTCTAATACATGTAGAGTATGCCACCCAAATTAAAAAAAGAAAGAAACCGGATTTTGGCATTGGTAAACTGCGATGTGATCGAATTATTTAAATGATATTTCAGAGCCTTCAAATAAATCTCAGCTGTATTTGGCAGAAAGCATAAACCCATTCAATTTGGTTAAGTGGTCACAATTAAATGGGGATCATTGTAAAGCATGTCATGATTTATTTAAGTTGAGCACTTGGATCCGTTTGGAAATGCATTCGGCAGAAACTGGAGGAAAGGGATTCCTCACATGCTCTACAAAAATCATCATTTCTCCTTGACTACTGACACAAATTGGACGGGATTTCCTGCAAGACGTGGGTAATACGTTATAGTTTCATACCCTGAAATTGTACTTGGATTGGTTTACTATTTCTAAGGTTATCATTGCTGAGGGTCCCGTTGTCTTTTTTTTTTTTTGGGGGGGGGGGGGGGGGAATACGGTATACCATCCTAAAAGCATCGCTACCTGTGCATTTATCATAGTTTTCATACACACAATGGATTTGTAGTCTATTCAATTACATGTAGTTTCTTAGTGTTTTTTAAAGTAATTGCATGGATGTTAATGTTCATATTATGTGTTTAACTGCACGTCAATAACAGATATTGTAACGCAACAGAGTACATGATGTTTAATGCGCAAAAAGAGTCGATTAGTTCAGTGTCAGAAACCAATCAGAAGGACCATTCGGGAGCATTATAATAGATTAAAGGATTCAAACACGATGTTGAACGCATCTCTGCGTATTTTGCTATTGCTGGTATTGCTGTTCTCCTTCTTCTTCTTCTTCTTCTTCTTATTATTATTATTATTATTATTATTATTATTATTATTATCATTATCATTATTATAATTATCATTACTACTTTTAGTAGCAGTATTGTTAGCATTATTATTATTAGTATGATTATGATTATCATCATCATCATTACAAGTAGTAGTAGTATTATCACTACTATTGTCAAGCATCCGAAAAAATAATTTTTATGACATTTTCTGTTGAACTAAAACTCAAGAATGTGAAAATATGTTAATATTGATGCGGTTTTTTATTTTCTGTAGAACGATCGATATTCATCATGGTGATGGCAACATCGGTCCACGTTAGATATAGATATCCACGTTGTACCTCTCGCCCATATATCTAATTTGTCATTACTGAATGGTGTAGTGCCTACTAGGATGAAAGTCACTAAAGTTATCCCGATATATAAAAAGGGCCGAGAGGACGAACTGGGAAATTATCTACCAATATCGTTATTAACTTCTTTTCCTAAATTACTTGAAAAGATTGTGTACACACGTGTATTCCGATTCTTAAACGACTGTAATGTAATAGATGATAATCAATTTGGATTTCGTAAAAAGCATTCCACAATTCATGCTATTTCACTAATGATAGAGAAAATTATCAAAGCGATCGATGCCAAGTGTCACACAGTAGGTATCTTTCTTGACTACTCCAGGGCCTTTGACACAATCAACCATGAAATATTATTATACAAATTACAACACTATGGCCTGAATTCACGAATTGGTACAAATGAAACCATGGTTTAAACCATGGACAAAAAACATGGAGCGCCAAGTTTCACACGGAATATTTCGTTACGAAATTGGTCATTTCGTCGACAAAATGACCGTTACGTTAACGAAATTATCATTTCGTGGACGAAATGTTCATTAGTTACAAAATGTCATTTCGTTACAAAATAATCATTTCATCGACGTAAAGACTGATTTTGTAACGAAATATTCCGTGCGACACTTGGCGCTCCATGGTTTTTGTCCATGGTTTAAACCATGGTTTCATTTGTACCACCTTCGTGAATTCGGGCCATTGGGATTCGTGGAAGGGCCTTGGAGTGGTTTGAAGTTACCTTACTGGAAGAACTAAATTTGTTACTTTGAATGGCCATGTGTCCAGCTCACAGCCTATAACTTGTGGGGTACCGCAAGGATCCCTTTTAGGTCCTTTATTGTTTATTCTTTATATGAATGACTTTCGCAGTTCGTCCTCTCTGTTCTATTTTCTTATTTTTGCTGATGACACCATCATTTTTTTATTCAAATCGAAACCCTCGTGTTTTACTGAATACCATTGATACTGAATTAAAATCAGTATCTAAGTGGATTCAGGCTAATAAATAAACCATTGTCACTGAATTTGACCAAGACAAAAATTATGGTCTTTAGCAATGTAACCAATATTTTACCAGGTAAGTTGGTCGTAAACGACGTGGAATTGAACCAGGTGGAATATATAAAATTCCTTGGTCTTTATATTGATTGTAAGTTGACATGGAAAGTTCATGTTTATTCTTTGCGGAAATTACCATAAAAAAATGTAGGTGTTATGTATAAGTTAAAACAGTATTTTCCTAAACATGTTCTGTATTCATTGTATTCTACTCTCTTTTGCCTTAAGCGGAGTTCCCACCATCTTGCGATCCATTGCGAACGCAACGATTGGACATTCGTAACTGGTCGTGGAAATTTTGTTGAACTCGTCTGAAATTTGACGTTTGGATACGAGGTTATGCGTGTCAATATGTGTTGGTACGCTTGGATGCGATAGGGTCACGATTGGTCTATTTCAAGCGATACGATCTGTCACCATCTGGTCTGCCGTCCAAATACGATCCGAGAGGATTGTCCTGATTGAGTTCACGATTAGTACCGATCTAACATGACCATTACGATCAGGATCCCCGATCTGGTACGTGCAGCAACGTACTGATACGTTCGAATACGAATACCGCGAACCAATACGGGCAGCTGAGATAAGATACGATATCTTTTACGATCGGGATCAGATGCGACCCCCATTTAAGGCGCGATTGGACCCAAATGGGAATATTATAGTCCGGCTGACGACGGATTTCATTGTTTCCCTTAAATTATGCAGAGTGATTAGGCCTATTAATTTTATCCACAACCATTGATGATGGCAAGGCTCGACAGGATGACGATGATGACAACGTAACCTTTGCAGTATTGCTAATGACGATTATGTTATCAGAGAGAAAGCAGCACCCAGGCCAGCCATAACCTCAGATATTCCCTCGTCTAATATTAAACGTAAAGAAATTAATAGATTATTAAATCGACATGCTCACCCTCCCCCCTCACCAAAAAAAAAAAGAATGAAACAATGAACCCAAATACATAAGATCAGATTCAGTGGCGTACCGTGGGTCAAGACATTGGGGGGGGGGGGCACCTCATGGCAGCAACATCAAAATTGCATAGCGGTACAATTAAATGCGAGCGAGCGGAGCGAGCGAGCTTCAAAATTTGACATTTTACAGTCCCCAAACTGCCGTTTTTAGCTATATATATATATATATATATATATATATATATTTGTTTGATTTTGAAATTAAGGGGGTTGCACCGGGCGCAACTGGTGGCAGTTGCTGGCAGTAACATCAGGAGAATGGCATAACGATTAAATGCGAGCGAGCGAAGCGAGCGAGCTTGAAAATTTTGACATTTTACAGTCCCCAAACTGCCGTTTTTAGCTATGTATATATATGAAGGCTTTGTTTGCAAAAACCGATAAGTCCATTTTTGAAGATTTTGAAGTACGATCTCTGTCATAAAGTACAAAATAATACCTTTTGAATGATATATTGGTCACTACATATAAAGGTATATTTTTGAAGTTATGGTCAAAAGAAGCAAAAATTTTCTTATTATTCTCTTTATTTTTCTTGACCTTTAATCGCAAATATCTCCATTTGGCAAATATGGACTTATCGGTTTTTGCAAACAAACTCTTCATATATATATATATATATATATATATATATATATATATTTGTTTGCTTTTGAAATTAAGGGGGTTGCACCGGGCGCAACTGCTGGCAGTTGCTGGCAGTAACATCAGGAGAATGGCATAACGATTAAATGCGAGCGAGCGAAGCGAGCTATCTTGAAAATTTTGACATTTTACAGTCCCCAAACTGCCGTTTGTAGCTATATTTTTTAGCTTTGGAAATTAAGGGAGGGGGCGCACCGGGCGCAACTGCTGGCAATTACTGACAGCAACATCAGGAGAATGGCATAACGATTGAATGCGAGCGAGCGAAGCGAGCGAGCTTGAAAATGTTGACATTTTACGGTCCCCAAACTGCTGTTTGTAGCTATATTTCTTCGCTTGGAAATTAAGGGGAGGGGGCGCACCGGGCGCAAATGCTGGCATTAATACTGGCAGCAACATCAGGAGAATGGCATAACGATTAAATGCGAGCGAGCGAAGCGAGCGAGCTTGAAAATTTTGACATTTTACAGTCCCAAAACTGCCGTTTGTAGCTATATTTTTTTCGGTTTGGAAATTAAGGGGAGGGGGCGCACCAGGCGCATCTGCTGGCATTAATACTGGCAGTAACATCAAGAGAATGGCATATAACGGTTAAATGCGAGCGAGCGAAGCGAGCGAGCTTGAAAATATTGACATTTTACAGTCCAAAAACTGTCGTTTGTAGCTACAATATCATGTATATTTTTTTTTCGCTTTGGAGGGAGGGGGCGCCCGGTGCCCCCCCTCCCCCCCTCCCCCCTCCCCCTGGATCCGCCACTGGTAGTCAAGGGTGTCGGTTTATGTTCATGATTGGGGGAGGTATGACCAGCGAGGGGGCGTCGAAGTGACCAAGCGGGAGAAGGATGTCCAGAATCTGCACTTTATATAGAGCATCCCCTAATTGCTTGTGTTTGTGAGTGTGTGTGTTTCACATACATTGTAGATGGAAAAGTTAGGAAATAGCCAAGGTCAAGTCTTATTATTGGCAATGCAAGGCATTTTAATATTGACGAGTATGTAAAGCAACACTGCAAAATCAATGATCTAGCTTTGATAACAAATGTGTACAACCTACATCACATTGCGCAACATTGCAGCGTCTCTTTTTGCCGTTCCGATGTTCTGAGTACACTGCGCACATCCTGCTTATATTCAAAATACCAGCCAGGAATCAAGCCGAATCACAATCTTTTGTCGTCTCCGGGCTTTTTGAACAATGTTTCACTATAAGTACCTCATTAATTGTATGGTTAAAAGAAATCTTAGAAAAATATCTTTTTGCTTGATCACCCTTTCATGTCGATTTCAAAAGCAGTTTACTAACCCTTGAATTACCATTTTGGTAGTTTTTTTTTTTTTTTTCTCCAGCGGATTGGGGGGGGGGGGCAGTTACGCCACTGAAGATTGATGATTGCCCCTCTTCCCCAGAAAAAAAAAACAAACCAGCAAGACAAAATGACCTTTCTCTCCAATACATGAAGAAAATAAGTATATTATGATGAAAAGGAAGCTAAGAAAGAGGATGGGATCATTTTGAATGTTATGTAACATAGTATTATGTGTTATATACGCTCGATATAAGAAAGTTGGCCGAATGGATAGTATTGCTTATGTGTTCGATTTCATATTCGCAAAGTGTATGTATCACATGCCTTTTTATTTCAAAATGTCGTTATCTCATGGGTTATTAAAAGTTTGGTTTATTCGGCTTGATTTAGTGTTTTACTTAACAATGTTTAGCATAACTGATACACACACATAACAGAAAACTGACTCCGTAATCAAAATGATGTCACTTTTTGACAAAAAGGAGGTTTTACGCATTTTTTTTTTCGCAGGGGTATATTGCTACACTTATTGAATAACTAACTGTGAAAAATAATAAGAGTGATCTTCATTGTCATAATCATACGCGTGATCTCACATCCACGACAATGGTTACTTTTACATTTGCAGTAATAATGAGAGTTGAAAATAACAATTTTCCTCTAAAATTATACTCTACCAAACATACAACAAAAGACATTGAAAAGTGTCAAAATAGATGTAAAGCGGTCAAACGATGGCTGATGTAACAACTCTTAATTACTATGCACAATACACAAACAGCAGGATACTGCACCCCCCCCCAAAAAAAAAACACTCTGTAATATACTTTTAAAAGATAACCATTTGCCTTTGATATGTGCCCATTCAAGCACGATTCATTGAATTATTCTCATCTTTGTACTGACGTTAGTCAGACATGTGCAGACATACAATTGCCATTTTATTTTTGCTCATTTTTTTTTTTGTTTTCGTTACAAAAGTTATCCCATATCCTGTTTTGTGTATCTATATAATGGTAATAGCAACACATCATTAATGAAAACATCAGTATCATAATGTATGAAAACATCTAAGAATCTGTAATACAATTCTCATTTCATGAAATCATTTAAAAATGATTTTGTTAATGTACCTTAAAAATTACAACAATTAAATCCCACACCGTCATACAATTTACCGTTTGGAAATAATAATCTAAAGATGCAGGCTACCATCAACAGAATAAAAACATAAATCAATTTATGAGTAAAATAAGGGCAAATGGACCAAAAAAAAAAAATGATATTAATGATAAGCGGAAATAAAGTGAAAATGTCGATCCCGATCAACACGATTAAAAAGCACGATTAGAAGAGATTTGCTGCGTTTGGATACGATCATAGACGATCTGATGCGATGATCACGATCAGAAACTAAACGTGATAATCGTAGAAAATTTTTGAACCGTCCAAAATTTTCCTACGATTAACGCGATTGCCACGATTGACCTTAAGATCTGATACAATCTGATAAGACCATCACGCTTGCTGCACGATTAAGACCACGATTTCAATCGTGGCGCCAATCGTGATAGTGGGAACCCCACTTTATATAGGTTATGGAATCCTGGCATGGGGAATCTGCTGTACAACTAGACTTAATTCTTTATCATTGATACAGAAAAGAGCTATACTGATAATTAACTTCGCCGCATTTTTGGAACACACTAATGTCTTATTCTTTTCCAGTAGAACACTTAAGATCCAGGATTTATATCATTTCAATATCGGGTCATTCATGTATCAATTAAACTCAGGTGGTCTCCCTGATGTGTTTTCTTCGACGTTTGTCAAAAATACTGAAGTTCATTCTTACCCTACTAGACAAAGAGATTCTTTTCATCTTTCTCCTGTACGGACCGTATCTGCTTTAAAAACAATAACCACTACAGGACCTAAATTTTTGGAATGAGTTGTATTGAGAAATAATCCAATCTCAGTCTCTTTATTCATTTAAGCGTAAACTTGGACCCCGTTTACAGTGCGAGGCTCGGCCGCGGCCCAGCCCACCTTCATTTCAGTGTAAACGCGCAAAAGGCCAAATGCGAGGCCAAAATTGGCCTCGCATTTGGCCACGCTCTGGAGGTGGTCTCGGCCGCGGCCGAACCGCGGCCGAGCCCGGCCTTTTCTCAGTGTAAACGCAAACTGGGCCAAATGCGCGGCCATAGTTTGGCTTCCAAACCCTCTGCCTGTACTATTTCGCTATTCAGGATATTAACCCCCTCAACGTCGAAAACTAGTATAGTTTCAAGTGTTTTTTTTTTTTTTTTTTTTTTTTTTTTCCTTCGGCAAAGGCCTTTGCCCGAACGGCGATTTCGTCGGCACGGAATTCAATTGGCAAAGGGTCTGAAAACCAGACAATACGAAATTGCGTTTGTTTACAAGCAGAGCGCCACTACGACAGAATACTGAAAGGTTTTAGACCCCGTTTACAGTGCGAGGCCGGGCTCGGCCGCGGCTCGGCCGCGGCCGAGTCCGGCCTCAATTGCGCGGCCGAGCCTCGCAATTTTGTCCGTTTACACTGCTGGGCTCGGCCGCGCTTTTGATTCAAACCTTTCAATATTTTGTCGTAGTGGCGCTCTGCTTGTAAACAAATGCAATTTGGTATTGTCTGGTTTTCAGACCCTTTGCCAAATGAATTCCGTGGCGACGAAGTCGCCGTTCGGGCAAAGGCCTTTGCCGAAGGAAAAAAAAATCCTTTGCAGGACAAAACCACCTTAAACTATACTAGTTTTTGACGTTGAGGGGGTTAATATCCTGAATAGCGAAAGATACAGGCAGAGGGTTTGGAATCCAGACTAAAATTGGCCGCGCAATTGGCCGCGCATTTGGCCCAGTTTGCGTTTACACCAAGAACAGGCAGGGCTCGGCCGCGGCTCGGCCGCGGCCGAGACCACCTCCAGAGCGAGGCCAAATGCGAGGCCAATTTTGGCCTCGCATTTGGCCTTTTGCGCGTTTACACTGAAGCGGGGCTGGGCTCGGCCGCGGCTCGGCCGCGGCCGAGCCTCGCACTGTAAACGGGGTCTTAGAATCAAAAGCGCGGCCGAGCACAGCAGTGTAAACGGACGAAATTGCGGGGCTCGGCCGAGCCCGGGCCCGCACTGTAAACGGGGTCTCAAACTAGTTTTTCTGAATTCATATTTATAGCTATTATTCAATAATCCTCGACATTCTCTTTTCATGCTTCACATTACTGACATTATCAATTATGTAACATGTGCCTCGCTCGTGATTTCTGTATTATCTCCTGAACTTCCTTTGTACACATTTGGTATCTATGCTATTGTACACTGCATCTGACTTGTACCTCGCTCGGGTGATCACGCAACTCTCAAGAAGTCTTGTGCCGCGGACATTGTTTTCCTTGTTTTGTTTTTTCTTTTTCCTTTTTTACTTTTCGGCGTTTATATTTCTCCAATTCACAAATTGTCATACCTTTAATTACATATACTAAGTAAGAAATAATCTCACATCCGCATCTGGGAATCTACACCCTACAAGCAATGCTTGTATGTAGATTTCTCATACTTCACATGTTTTATTGTCTTATAAGCTGTACTTGACAATTCATCCATGCTTTTGTATTGTGATGTTCATGTTTTATGTATTTGTTGAAAAAAAAATTATTACGAGAGCAATGAAATAAGGTTTAATAAACTTGATGCCTATTTTGCCGATGTCTTTTATATTATGAAGGATTCCTGGTTTCATCAACAAAACTGGTAGAAGTATGAATCAGTGGTTGAACTCAGGATTTGGACTGTATACACTACTGGCCATTGATGATAAAATATATTAAAAGTGAGAGACTTTTGTTTTATTTGTAAGATGCTGTTTCGTTTACTCAACGCTTGTGGGTTTCAATGTAGGAAGAACATTGTGTCATCTGAAAATTCGTGACATATAAATTTTCGTACCGTAGAATATAAACTAAATTCCGAGACGATATTGAAGTATGGCTATTTTTTTTTATTGTCAATATTGTCTACCAACAGATAATCTTCATGGCAACGTGGTGACCCGACATCAAATTTTAGAGCTCAGAGCCACAACTACCCGGCTACCTATATCATCCAACCCGGCTTAGCATTAGGCCCAATGACATGATATATGTATGACTATTCTTTTTCAATTGAATTAAAACTCACCCTAAGATAATTCTGCTGAAGTAAAAAAATCATTGATGGGTAGACAAAATAACAACTTGTGATTGTTTGTTTGTTTGTTTTCACAGATCGGTAGAAAAATGTCTATCATTTTCCCTGGACTCCTGAATTTTTGGACACCTAATGCACCGACTGTGATTTTACAGTTCTTTACATACGTCTCTTTCAATCCATGTGGTACAAATTTAAAACCCGTTACCGCGGATTGAAAGAGGAGCATTACATCTCAGAGATGGAAAATTAATAGATATGGATGGTCCCATTCGAAATTAAACGTAGTTGAAATCGCATGCATTTACACTGGTATTTCTGTTTCTGTATACTTCGTTTTGTTTACGTTTTTTAATGAAAACATCGCTAGGCTGGGCTTAGGCATACAATCTATTGGTCATTTTTTATATAATTTTAGAATTAAATAGTTTTGTTAATTGCTCGTTTGTATATTCCTTTTAATCATTGCAAAGTATACAATATTGTTTCACATGTACTGTCAAATGAGGACCAGGGGTTATTTTTAATTACAATTTCATTGTGAGGAAAAAAAAAAACTCCGTATGAAAAAAAAAAACCAATAGACATTTAATGAATCATATCTTATTTTTATTTTTTTTTTCATTTCGTATTGTATACTCTGAGGCTTAGATACACCGATCTTATCTATTTCTGCACACGTGCACGTGTAACGGCGAGTCAGACTTCCAGATTCAATCGATGAGTATGACATTTTAGAAAATAGCAACAGCAATGCATTCCATGTATTAAGTGGAGCTCATAATACTACCTGATTGCTAAATATTCCAGTACCAACCCTTGTATTAAAAGGAACTCGGATTTCGTCAATTATCTTCAAATAAACATTCATTGCTCTGTAATCAAACAAACTAAACGTAAAACAAAGCACCGCCCTCTTCGGCATCTACTATTAAGTTCATTGAAACTAATACATCGAAGACAATAACTATACAACATTGTGCCTTGGTGTGTAATGAATATGTATCGAAGAACGAGTCAAATGAAAACTGATGTATCTACCTTAAGTTTGAGATATTTCAGTCAAAAGCTGTGGATAATGAATATGCATTATCCTTATGACAATTTCAACAGTATCTTGAGTTTGCTCAGAAATAAAATGTATTGGAAATGTAGGTTAGCAGTTATGAGTAGTAGTTATGACAGTGTGCTTCTCCAAAACCCCGTCGATTTCAATCCCTCTTTCAATTGGCGACAAGATTCTCAATACAGTTGAAAAAAAAAAAAAAGATATTGGGCATCACCATTCAGTCCAACGTGACATAGGATCCCCATGCATCTGACCTACTGAAACGGTGTAACAAAAAACTGTACATGCTGAGGTGTCTGAAAAGACACAGACTACCATTGCGTGATATGATCACAATCTATTGTGGATACATCCGACCTATACTGGAATATAGAGCACCTGTTTTCAGTGGCAGCTTAAAAAAGAAGGCAGTGATCTCCTTGAAGCCATTAAAAACGTTCTTGCAGGATAACACCAGGCGATAACTATACCATGTATAATGGAGTATTTGAAAACTGTTCCTTGGATACCCCCAGAAACAGGGGAAACAAGCTTGCCTGGATTTTGCCACTGAAATAGCCAAAAACCCATATAGTCTAGTGGGATTTCTGAAAAAGGGCTCTCTAAAAAGGTGTTAGAGGCATTTTTGAGTAAAAGTTGGGAACCGGGCTATTTTACCTAATTTGAGTATGCTGAATCCGAAAAATCCGGTTCCCAAGCGAAATTCACTGATCTTGACCATCTAATTTGCATAAACAAAATGGCTGCCCAGCCACAGAAATTGTCAGTTTCAGACACGCATTTTCTAGAAATTCTTTGCAAACAAGCTTGAAAAAAGTGATTTGAAATCTTTGTACAGAGAATGGAATTAGCAATTTGAGTGATAAACGTTTCCCAGGTGGTAAATGGTATATTTCTTTCGTAATTATGCAAATTAGGACTGAAATATGCATATATATATATATATATATATATTAAGACTGGAACAGTAATTTTCACATTTTCCTTTTTCTTGAGAGGCAAGTTAGGCACTAAATATGTAGACTTTAAGGTTTTGAGGGTTAGGAAAACTCTGGTTCCCAAGCGAAATTCACTGATCTTGACCATCTAATTTGCATAAACAAAATGGCTGCCCAGCCACAGAAATTGTCAGTTTCGGACACGCATTTTCTAGAAATTCTTTGCAAACGAGCTTGAAAAAAAGTGATTTGAAAGCTTTGTACAGAGAATTGAATTAGCAATTTGAGGGATAAACGTTTCTCAGGTGATAAATTGTATATTTTATTCATAATTATGCAAATTAGGACTGAAATATGCAGATATATAAGTATATAATAACACTGGAAGATTAATTGTTACAATTTTTTCTTGAATGGCAAGTTAAACACTAAATATGTAGACTTTCAGGTTTTGAGGGTGAAGAAAACTCCAGTTCCCAAGCAAAATTCACCAATCTTGACAATCTAATTTGCTTAAACAAAATGGCTGCCCAGCCACAGAAATTGTCAATTTCAGACAAGCATTTTCTAGATTTTGTTTTTTGTTTTTTGCAAATGAGCTGGAAAAAGTGATTTGAAATCTTTTTACATAGAATGGAATTAGCACCTTGAAGGATAAACGTTTTTCAGGTGGTAAATAGTAGGCCTATATTTCTTTCAAAATTATGCAAATTAGGACTGAAATTTGCAGATGAATATATAATTATTAACACTAAAGAGTAATTTTTACATTTTTTGTGAGAGGGAATTTAAAAACATTAGATATGGAGACTTTCAGGTTTTAAGGGTTAGATAAATACCAGAATCCCTTCTCAGTGGTATCAAAATAAATTGCAAATGTTGTAATTGATATGCACATCATAATGTATGCCTCATGAGTTTTTAATTTGTGCTTGCAGTTAATTCAATAGCCTATATACCCTGGTGGGATTTTATTTTTCAAATCCTGTAAAAGGGTCCTTTTGGATTTTTTTTTTTAGAATTCAAGTTAGGAACCCGATTCTTAACCAAAATTGATTGCGCTAGGGCAAGAAAACAAAAACAAAACAAAAAACAAAACAAACAAAAAAGGGTCTTATTCAAGAGAATGAACTTTAACATCTAATTTGCATAATACATACAAAATAGCCGCAATATTGCGTAGTACATCGATAATCGCAAAACGAATTCCTGAAAACTCTCTCTACGCGGATCATGACTCAACTTTTTATGGAGGGGGTGGAAAAATGTCATCGATCAATGCCATCGTGTTCATATGCAACATCCATTATTGTATTGTTTCCATATGCAAATCTGTAGCATCAGCACAGAAATTCTATTTCCCAGTTAGCCAGAGCATGGTACTCTCATATATGATAACATATGATTATACATAGCAAGCATTCGTCTATAGGTTGAAATGGGATAGGTGGTTTTATAGTATTTTCTCTTGAGGCGTTTTTTTTTTCTTGCAAGTCGAAGAAAAACATCTTTAATATCACAACAAGCATTACTGATGCCCTAATGAATAAACAAAATATGTTGTAAGTCCGTTAGATGAAATCATATATTTTTTTTTTAAAGACTGGAGAAGGATCCATTGGGAAGTTAAGCTTGTAGAATAGCCGCGATCACACACTGGCAAAAGATCAAAAAGTTTAAGATCGCGATCTCCAAGATCTCAAAAAACGCGGTCAGATTTGCAAAATTATCGAAAAGTTTAAGATCGCAATCTTTAAGATCTTAAAGTTTTTTAAGTGCGTGTGACTGCAAACTTTCCTCGAAACTTCCCACTACAGGGATATTTCATTTTATAATGCCATCCCCGCCAAACTTCTCGGTCTCTTGCCAGTGTGACCGGACAACAAAAGATCGCGAAGACTTCACGATCTCAAACTTTGCGATCTTTTGCCACTCTGACCGCGCCTTGTCATGATAATCTTAAATAACGATGTTACAATAGCAGTGAGGGAGAGGAAATGAGAGAAAAAAAAAGACGTGTGGCATACATCTATACCTAGATTTGATACTTCTACATCTGTTCAAAGAATGTAACTTAGTCAACTTCAAGACAGTTTGAACTCTGAAATTGCATCGGCCAGTGCAATCTGCGAAATAAGGGGTCTACACCTTCCTGGTCCTTTTTTTATTTTGTTTTCAATATGCGTGGATAACATACCGCCAGTGATAACCACTAGGTATTGATGCATTTCAATTTATTCTTAACTGGACGACGCCACGTTCCCTTGTGTGTCTGACTTCTGATATATCTCACGAGGTGTGATTCAGATCATAGAAATGACATTCTTAGCAAATAGGCCTCTAGCTTTAAAGACCAGTGGTTTGTAAAAACTAATGAATACTGAATACTCATTAAGAACTATGTTACATACAAAAGATTCCACATCGTATCAGACGTAAATGGTCGCCATTTCGCCTCTCATTATATGCTTTATCAAGTATAGTTTTTGAATATCCATGTTGTCACTTGAATTTCTGCCCAAGAATTAAGATATTGATCTTTTTTATGGAGGACCTGGGTTTTCCACCACCTTGCGAACATGAAGTTACTTTTGTTCCCTGGAGAGATAACATCGATCCGATAGCTACCTCAAAGAGACCTTTCTTCCGTAGATGCTGGAGTTGTGTTTTTTCAGTCAGACTGATACTGACAGTAGCACTCTTAGTAAAGCAAGTGATCAAGGACTCACAATCATCAAGGATGCTGCTTGAACGAGAAGAAAACTAAAGGATTCCAAGACATGGTTGTTATCAGTCCTCTTTATAAGAATAAACTTATATTATATTCAAAAGATGCATCACACAAGCTCGTTTGGCACAAAAAAAAAAAAAAATATGTTCCGCCATTTTACCGACAAAAGTAAACTGAACGCTCGCGGAAGCAGATCAACGACAATACTCCTGCATAAAAAAGAAAGAAAGAAGAAAACCTGCTCACTGTGCCAGACCTGATCTTTCTTCACCTTTAGATAATGGGTGGGAACGTTTTGATCTGGCCTACAGCCTGTACAACTGATGTATCTAGCTCCAATCCTGCAAAGTTGCCTTGAGATGATTTCATTTGCATGCGAAAGCAATGCAGAACGTTTCGATGCAAATGTCACAAATCAGGCCTACGATGTTCAGCAGCGTGTGCATGTTAGCAACAGTGTGATGATGCAAACCTTGCATGAATGTATAGATCAATTAAGCTCGATTGAGAAATAGACTTTTCGACTCAGATTATGTTTCTTCGACAGCCAAAATATAAAGGTGTTGATGACTGAAGAATTACAAAGTCATCCTTATTTTCTGTTTCCGACACTGTCCGGAGATACCAGGATTTTTTTTTTTTTTTTGACCCTGAAGAATGGGTGAAGAGATAGATAAAAAAGCCATAAATTATGATCGCAGACGAGATTTATGAAAGTTGCCAGACTTGCAGATTGAAACTGCAGATTGAAAATAATTATAAACCAATTTATCCAATGAAAACGACAAAGTACAGGGAAGGATAAAGTGACCTTGCACAATCTATAGGGTAATGTATAGTGATGTGATTGCCCGATAACTAAGATAGCAAAAACTTGTTTTTTGGTAAATATGGACAGAAAATGGGTAAATATTTGCATAATTTATTATGCGAATGAGATAATAGAGGTGTGTTGGTTAGTAGTTGCAGTTAATTTTTGTATCTCCTAATCACACCAGGAATCATTAACAGGCCTTGATGTAATCTGTTATGAAACATATTTCCGTAAGTTATTCAGTTCTTCTTTATTAATTGATTCCAGTACTTGATTTACCTCGGACTCTGACGACACTATGATGTGCAACTTGTTTGCCCGATAACTTAGCTGCAATGTATTTCAGTACGCCAGGTACATTTTGATGGCAAGACTTTGTTTTAGGGAATATATTCATAGAAATGGCCAACTATTTGTATAATTCATTATGCAAATTAGATTATTAGGGCATTTCTAATAGCTGTTTTTTCTTGTATCTCTTTGTCACAAAAGAATCATCAATTTAGGTCTTGATATGATCACTATAATGATTGAGATTCCTATATCGCGGCAATGTGTTGGGGAATCTCGAAGCCTGTGGTAGTACAGCCTCTTGCATACCAATTTGCATACGTAATTGCAAATCTATTGTTATATTTTTTTTTCTGAATTGGTTGATTCCAGTGCTTAATTTTCCTCGGACTCTGATGACACCATGTACATTTTGTTTGACCGATAGCATATCACATTTCACTACGCCAAGGTACATTTTGATAGCAAAACTTTGTTTTAGGGGAAAATATGTTGAGAAAATGGAAAAAAATTGCATAATCTATTATGCAAATGAGATGCGTGTTTTATTTTAATACTTGAAGTTGGTTCTTGTATCTCTTTATCAGACTAGGAATCGTGAACCGGTCGTGATACAATGATAACTATCATCAGAATTATGATTCAGATTCATATAATTTATTGCGGCGATGCGTTGTAGAATCTAGAACCCTGCCAGTTATGTATCCTCTTGTATACCAATTTGTATAGATATTTGCATAAGTGTCATTCAACTCTTATGAATTGATTGATTGCAGGACTTGATTGGACTCTGACGACACCACGTACTTTTTTTTTGCCCGATAACTTGTTAAAATGATTAAAAACAGAAGTGAATAAGTATAGGTAGGGCTACTATACATATGCGGTAATGCATTGCTGTATCAGCGGCAACTCCTAATTTGCATATTTCACTTCTTAATTTGCATATAATAAGTGATAGTTATGAACAATAACGACCTAGCTATTGTCTCCGCACCTTAATTTCTAAAACTATTACTATTTCTGCATGTCTATGGAGATTTCATGAAAATTAGATCATCGAAATACCTTAAAAAGAGATGGATTGGCGGCCATTTTGTTTATGCAAATTAGATGCTCTTAGACTCAAAATTCCGCTTGGGAACCGGAATTTTTGGATTCAGCGTACTCGAATTATACAAAATAGACCGGTTCCCAACTTTTACTAAAAAATGCCTCTAACAGTCATATTTTCTCCAAATCCCACTAGACTAATAGTGTAGTGATTGGCTTCCATAACTACTCAGAATAATGTCAACCACAATCTACGTAAAAGACATAGATACCGACAATCTAAATGCAAAACAAAACTGTTTCAAAGCAGTGCCCTTTCCTATCTCATAGACTTATTAAATGAAAAGCATAGTTTCATTTGCTTGTTTTATGCCTTCTCCATAAAGTACCACAGAGCATTCACTATTTTCCTCATATACATATGTGAAGATGTTATGCGAGAAAGTACTTCTTTTTTTTAAACTATGACTTGCGCGGTATCTGCTGCGAGAGAGTCTATTATCATTATAGGAGAGGTTATGGACCACATGGTCAAGGGTTTAACGACAAGTTGAAATGGTATAATTGTATTTTCCTTATATCATTATTCTCTGAAACTGCTCAAAGTATTTCATGATGTTACATTTCGGGGTTTTGGTGTTGTTTATTAAGTGAGATGAAAGTCTGCTTCAAAAAATGTGCAGCAATAGAACATAGAGTGCTGGTTTTCCTCTCACCTCCCTGGTTGGATATAATAAAAAAATATATGCTGGTTAGATATACGAGAAAGTGTATTAGTGGAATGAGAGTTAGAAGGGGGGGGGGGGGAGGGGAGAGATGTGCAAATATCAGACGCAGTTTTCGCATATGCATGAATTACATATGTATACTTACACGAACATGTATACATGCACATGTATGTGTGTACGTGTACACATGTGTGTATCATGCATAGAACAATGCCGGTGTTTATGAAATTTTTGCACAGTATACATGTAGCATGTGTACAGTCATGAAGAAAGTGCCCTGTTGTGACTTAATGACTGATGAATGCAACGATGGCGATCACTGAACGTTGCCCAGGAATGCTGGCACGGCTAACAAGCAGAAAAACACGCTGAATTATCGGCTCGATCGGTTACAATCTACCGGAAACAAAATTTGTGGCCGCTGGCCGCGTTTGACAGGTGGCCGCTATACACAGGGTCTTTAACATTGCATTTCTCTCGGGGGAATTTTCAGTGGTCGCTATAGACAGGTTGCCGCTATAGAGAGGTGACCGCTAAGGCAGGTTTGACTGTATAATAATTGGAATATAATCTTAAATTCATTTATCGATTAATAAATGAATACATAGATTTATTTATTTATCTATTTCTTTATTAACATATATACTCTTATTTATTTTTTAGGTTTGATATACTGTACTGTGTGTAGATTGACTATATTTTGATATGAGAGTTCATGATATCAAGGAAGAGAAGATTGTGAAAAAAAATATATATATATTTTTTTGTTGCTGTGTAAAATGTGTTGGTTTGAGCTAACAACATCTGTATTAATCTATTAATGACTGGTATGTAATATAAAGATAAGCTCAATTTATTTTTTAATGATTATTGAGAATAGTAATATTAGATATTGTAGCTGTAATATTTAGGCCCTATTCTTGTTTTGTATTATAGGTTTGTCTCATTGTGCAATGGTTAAGATGAATAAGATTGATTTTTTTCTTCTTTGCATTTTTTTTTCATTGCTAAGCTGTATCTTGTGTACATATAATGTATTCATGGACCTTTGTTAACAATGTCTGTAATTCAGCACCCGGGGTGCGATAGATATTGATGAATAAAACACATTTTCAATTTAATTCGTTTGAATCACTCAGTCAAATTTCCTCTTTCATGTCTTTAACACCCGTCGGATGAGCACTTCAATTTCTTTTAGATATTCTTTTCAAAGAACGGGTGAGCATTTTTGTTTTCTTGTTGAGAAATATTAGCACACTTTTGTAAGCGGAAAACAATATAAACACATTTACATGCAAAACATTCATTTGACTGATTATTGATCACTGCATGATTTCCTAAAGGGTCTCCAAAGACGATAGCCATATTTGTTTGTTTGTTTGTTTTATTTCGTACTAAAATTCAGCATATTTCATACATTAAAGGGATCGTTTAGTTTTGGTTGAGACCTAATTTCAGGTTTCTAACATTTTTTGATGAGATAATGAGAAACCTCTTATGAAACATGAAAACACATGTAATTCTACGAGGAATTCAACGTTTATTTGATGAAAATTGGTTTTGAAATGGCTGAGATATCCAAAAAAGGGTGATTCTAATAAAGTGTGGGACCCACACTTTATTAAGATCGCTTTGTTTTACTTTGTTTTTGGATGTTTCAGTCATCCCATATCCGATTTTCATCAAATAAGCTTTGAATTCCTCTTAAAATTGTATGCTCTGTACTATAATATCATAGGTGTTTTCTTGGTATCTCGTAAAAAGTTAAAAGCCAAATTCTCATCTCCACTAATACTGTACTATCCATTTAAGGTCCAGTAAAGAAAATACATTCGGAGGGTAGCCCATTTCGACTTGGGTTGTCCTTATATTCAATTATTCAATTGAATTGTCATGTCTTCTAGTTATTGTTTAGTTGTCCTTTTGATCCATTCACTTCCAATTGATTTGAAATGTTTTATATTTGTTACGTTTGAGAAAGGACAGACGAAAGATTAAAGGAATGCTACAGTTTCGGGTGAGATAGGGTTTGAGGATTCGAATGCCTTTTGATAATGATTTTTTTTTCAGATAATGAGAAAAACCTTACGAAATGCGAAAAAGCATACAATTCTAAACTGAATTTACAGTTTATTTGATGAAAATTGGTTTTGAAATGGCGGAAACATCCGAAATTAAGCGATCTTGATAAAGGTAGAACCCATCTTTTATTGGGATTGTTTTGATACTTTGTTTCTGGATATCTCGGCCGTTGCAATACCGATTTTCGTGAAATAAACATTGAATTCCTTCTAGAATTTAAGGTTTCTTAATGATTCATCCAGTGGTTTCTAAACATCTAGCTAAAAGTTAGAAGCTGAATTCTCACCTCAATCAGTACTATGTATCCCTTTATCCCACAATTGATTTACATCAAATTCAAGCTTCTTTTTCAACGATGACTCTCCTTAACGCGACTTTCCTCGTCGTTAAGTGGTCTCCATAGTCAGTTAATGGGGAGCTTTACATTTGCGGCCCGAACGTTTGAGACAACGCTTGAGCTGAACGTTCTCAGCTCAAAAAGTAATCTAAAAAGTAGCTTTAGATTGCGGTGAGAAGCAACCTACATGAAAAAAATGGCGCCCCCATATTTTGATAAGTGCATGAAGTAGTTCGTCCTGGATTGAGCGGACGCAAAAATAGCACAGAAAGTGCAGTGAAAACTCAGGGTAGCAACACAAGCTATAAATAAATCTATTTTGATACGCGTTTCTTCGCATCCTCTGAATAATTTCCCCCCTCTGAAAGTCCCCGTCCTGAAAATCTAAAGCTCCCTAATCCTGCCCGCCGTTATTCGTACTCTCAGCGAAGCTGCACCACCTCTTCAAACCTCTGGTATCGTTGAAAACTAACTACCGGGAAAGATTCGGAGAGAAAAGGGAATGTGCCTTCATCAAACACTGTGACTGGCAATCCCAAAGGATTCTCATCCTGTTGGTGAAGTGAAAGAAAATGACACATAAAGTCCCTAAAGGTATCTATTTCGGTATGCCCTGTAAAAGTACAAATACTTGGTGATATTGGACACGAGTATTCGGATACAAGAATAAACACTGTTAACTTCAAATTGAACATGGATTATAACTACCATCCCTTCTCTCGGGAGATCATTCCCTACAATGTATAAAGCAAGGAACAAAAATCAAGCCATTGGGACAACTTATGAGAGTCACACCAATTAAAATTTCTCTGTTACTCTTTTAGTCTTTTTCTTTTAATATCATAAGTTGTCATTGATGTAACTGCAGTGTAGGAAACGGATGTTAGGCAGCATGTGGGAATGACAGATATCAAGCTTTGTTGGTGTGATTAATTCTACAGAGTACAATGTCATGCATTGCTCGATCAGGATGCATAAGACTGATTTTTAATCAATTCATCTCCTGTAATTAAACACCCACTATTTCAAACGCCACAAGGGGGGGGGGGGGGGGGGGACAAACAAACAAGCCAACTTGTCTTTCATGGTGCCATAGGCCTGCAATACCTGACGCTATGCTCCTTGCTTTTGAATAATGAACCGACAAAAGCAAGACAGGCATCAGAAATAGCTTCCTTTTCCCAGCATATTTCATTTATTTGTAATCCATTACCTTATGGGAATTGTTCCAAGATTGCGTGCAAGGAAAGAAAAGATGTGGCTTTACATCCATTCTTCTTCCGATTTTAAGCCTCAATGGGTCGTCGTGCCTTTGTCTGAAAACGGCAATGTCATGCAGTCATGCAGCTCGTAATGCTTGAATTGTGGAACCATCACGGGTGCATGGAATGTAAATACTGTCTCCATATACATGTATGTGGCAAAACTCCAGGTTGAACGCATTGTGAACTTCCCCTTGAATTTCTATGGCCAAATCATTTCAGCTGAAGGATTTTTGTAACCTTGAATCTTGCTGTCTTACATGTGACGATAGAATCAATAATCCTATAGACATATCAGATTGCCCCATTCCTCTTATTTTTTTTTCTCAAGTTTGCTTGATGACGATGCATCACTTTTACTAATCAAAATGGCATTGCATGAAACTCATCTCTAGAATCTCCGCTTCAAAAGTGGACATTTTTCTTGTTGTACTATGAGGTGCATTTACTCTAACTGCATGCTGAGAGTGCTAAGTGAGCAAGGGGATGCAGTGGACAATCTTACCGCTCATGGTTGAGTCCAGAAGGAGCACCCTTTTAGGAAATGAATCTGCGGGTACAACCTAGAACACCACTTGATTGATTTGAAAAATGGCATTTTGAAACCTCTCTTCAAAGCAAGACCCAATTAGCTCTCTCTCTCTATATATATATATATATATATATATATGTATATATATATATATATATATATATATATATATATTATATATATATATATATATATATATATATATATATATATATATATATACATGTATCTCATTTAACAATTCTCCGTTGGGACAATGTCTTTATGGTCGTCACTTGCGGTCGATGGATATAGTTGCGTATCCTACGTTGGGCCAGCGTTGGCGATGGTCGGTATGGTGGCAGTTTGTAAACTAACGTTGGGGTAACTTTGGGCCACCGTATCACCTTGTCGATGATGCAAGAGGAATATTGGTTGGTAATAGTAAGTTGGGGCAACGTTGGCAATGATGGGCACGGTCGCAGTCGGAAATCTAACGTTGGTACAATGTTGGACCATTGTTTTACTTTCGATCCCGAGGGAAGGTTGAAATTATTTGGCAAATTTGCGTTGGGCCAACGTTGGCAATTTTTGTTTTCTCACAGCTGGTGAGATAACGTCGGCACAACGTTGGACCACCCGTCTCACTTTTGTCATTAATGCCAAATGGATATTGTTTGGCTATCGTACTTTGGGCCAACATTGGCGATGGTCGGCATGGTCGCAGTCGGTATGCTTACGTTGGAAAAAAACATTGGCCCATTGTCTTACTTTTAAAACTAATCTAAGGCATCGGGCCAACATTTGTCCAACAGGAAATTCCTTTTGATCAAACGTCATGCGTGTATGTTGGCACAACATCAGAATAGGTTGTTGGCTCAACGTCATTTTAGCCGTCAGACCACCACTGCTCCAACAGTAAAAGTCTGACGTTGGAGTGACGTTGGTACAAATTCAAACCAACATCATATCTACTTAAAGGGCAGCATTTGTCCAATGTTTATCCAACTTACAAGTGTGTATGTTGGCACAACATTAAGAAATTTGACGTCGCGCTGACGTCATTTTGGGCACCGGGCCAATATTGGGACAACAGTGAAAGCCTGACGTTGGACCGACGTTGGTTCAATGTCAGACCGACATTATACCAACCATGTTACAAATTTGAATGCTCCGTTGGCCCAATGTAAGTAAAATGTAATGGGTGTATGTTAGCACAATATCAGAATATGACATTGGCTCAACGTCATTTTGGTCGTCAGGCCAACGCTGGTCAAACAGTAAAAGTCGGACATTGGAACAATGCCAAATCAACATTGCATCAATCATATTTCCACTCTGAATACTGCATTTGTCCAATGTTAATCCAACTTGAAAATATGTATGTTGGCTCAACGTTCGAAATATGAGGTCGCTTCCACGTCATTTTGCCATCAGGCCAACATTGGCACAACAGAAAAGCCTGACGTTGGAACAACGTTGGTTCAATGTCAGACCGACATAATACCAACCATGTTACGACTTTGAATGCTACGTTGGTCTAATGTTGGTAAAACGTCATAGGTGTATGTTGACACATCGACAGAATATGACTTTGGCTCAACGTCATTCTGGTCGTCTGACCACCACTGCCCAACTGTGAAAGTCTGACATTGGAATGACTTTGGCACAATATCAAGTCTGACGTCTGACAAATCAAGTCTGACGTTGGACTGACGTTGGCACAGTATCAAATCAACATCATATCAACCATATTTCCACTTTGAGTACTGCGTTTATCCAATGTTAATTCAATTTGAATGTGTGTATGTTGGTTCAATGTTAGAAATATGACGTCGCTGAGATGTCATTTTCGCCATCGGGCCATGATTGGCCCAACAGTGAAAGCCTGACGTTGAACCGACGTTGGTTCAATGTCAGACCGACATTATACCAACCATGATACCACTTTGAATGCTACGTTGGTCCAAAGTTGGTAAAACGTCATGCGTGTATGTTAGCACAACATCAGAATATAACGTTGGCTCAACGTCATTTTGATCGTCGGACCAACACTGGTCTAACAGTTAAAGTCTGATGTTGGACTGACGTTTGCATAATATCAAATCAACATCACATCAGCCATATTTCCACTTTGAACACTGCGTTTATCCAATGTTAATTCAATTTGAATGTGTGTATGTTGTTTCAATGTTAGAAATATGACGTCGCTGAGACGTCATTTTGGCCACTGGGCCAACATTGGCCCAGTGAAAGCCTGACATTGAACCGACGTTGGTTCAATGTCAGACCGACATTATACCAACCATGATACCACTTTGAATGATGCATTGGCCCAATGTTGGTAAAACGTCATGCGTGTATGTTGGCATAACATCAGAACATGACGTTAGCTTAACGTCATTTTGGTCTTGAGTTTAACAGTGAAAGTCTGACGTTGGCACTATGTCAAATCGACATCATATCAACCATATATTTATTTTGAATACCACAATTGTCCAATGGCAAAATTGGTCAAACAGTGAAAGCCTGACGTTGGTTCAATGATGGTACAATGTCAGACCAACGTTATAGGACCTATCAACAATTTTCTACTGTGAACGCTGCGTTGGCCCAATATAGGTAAATCGTCATGCGTGTATGTTGGCATAATGTCAGAATATGACGTTGGTTCAACGTCATTTTGGTCGTCGGACCACCACTGGTACAACAGTGAAAGTCTGACGTTGGACCGACGTTGACACAATGTCAAATACAACATATCAACCAAATTTCCACTTTGAATACTGCATTTGTCCAATGTCAATCCATATTGAATGTTTGTATGTGGGCATAATGTCAAAAATATGACGTCGTTCCGACGTCATTTTGGCAATCGGTGCAACATTGGCTCAACAGTGAAAACCTGATGTTGGTCCAATGCCGGTGCAATGTTAGACCAACATTATATCAACTATGCAATTTTCCAGTTTAAATGCTACGTTAGTCCAAAGTTGGTCCAATGTCATGCGTGTACATTTGCACAATGTAAGAAGCGTGAGGTTAGCCCAACGCCAATTTTGTCCGTCGGGCCAGCATTTTTAAACAGTGAAAGCCTAAAGTTAGACCAACTTTGGTAACATGTCAGACCCTCATTGTATCAACCATTGTCCTCTTTGAAGCCTGCGTTTGTCCAACATTAGTCCAACGTCATGCGCGTATAGTGGCACGTCAGAAACATACTGTTGGCCAGCGCTGTGGCAAAGAGTTGCGTGAGTGTTAGCTAATGTTAGGGAGATTATAGCATAATTATGTAATTCACAACCGGGTATTTTTCCAAATGTTGATGAATTTTAGCATACAGTTGAGTTTAACAGCTAGAAATGGCCTACTGGAGTGGGGTTGGTGTACTATTGGACTGGTACTACATATAAGTTCACTACAATAGCTTGGTCTGAAATTGGGATAAACGTCATTTCCATTACTGTATTATCTATCACAAGAGAGTCTGTAAATTGAAAACTAGTGAAGATAGACAAAAGACATGACATGAAAGTATGTTAGTGCCAAAATTAAACATTGTTTTAGATTCAACAGTTTCATTCTTATTTCCCCCAAAGGAAATAAAATGATTTAAAGCCGTACATGTTGTCATTCTGACTTTCATTCATTGATTGATGGTTCACCGAACAAACAGAATATAAAAATGGCACGAATTGTTTATTTTTTTAAATGTACACTTCGTCATGGCGGCAAAAAAGATAATATATCATAACAACGGAAGAGAGAAACCTTAAACTGTTAAGCTATTTAAGTGTTTACTGCCTATATTATTGCAACATGTTCATGATATAAAGGCATTTTTTTTTTAACACACTGTATTTGGATTTTTTTTTGCCAAGTCATAATCATGTGAAAAAGCAGTTGGACATGTCTTGAAACAGTATTGTCACGCGGAGGTTTAAGAAGATCAAATGCTTTCCTTTCAGCTAGGTATAGGAATGGGTCTAGGTCTAGGTCTAGGAATACGTATAGGATGTAGAAGCTTAGGAAAAGAGTAGATTGTAGGAATTATAGGAATAGACTCTAATTCAAGTGGCTTCTACCCAGAAACAAGACTACGAAGGTCGAACGTCAGAAACATGACGTTAGCCTCAAAAGATTTTTTGGTCATCAGACCAACGTTGGTTCAACAGTAAAATTAATTTAAAGCAATATCAATAAATCATTTACAACCCCAAAACAGAACGTTGAGGTGTGGGTTCTCAAGGGCACATCTTAGTTTGGAGCTATGCAACTTGTGAATCGAACCTGGCTTAAATCATCGTTACAGCTCCGTATTACGAAGGTTCGTTAATCCAAAACACCTAGTATATATATTTATAATGAATATGCAATATCCCTATGACTGAGTTTGCTCAGAAGTCAGTTGTGTTGGAAATGTAGGTTTACATGATCTAATGCAAAATGTGAAGTTATGACAATGTGTTTCTCCAAAACCCGTCGATTTTAATCCCTCTTTCAATAGAAGACAAGATTCTCAATACAGTTTTAAAAATAAGGGCATTACCCTCCAGTCAAACATTAAATGGTATTCCCATGTATCTGACCTACTGAAACGGTGTAACAAAAAAAAAAAAAAAAAACTAAAGACCTGATAGTCTAGTGGGATTTGGAGAAAATATGACTGTTAGAGGCATTTTTTAGTAAAAGTTGGGAACCGGTCTATTTTGTATAATTCGAGTACGCTGAATCCAAAAATTCCGGTTCCCAAGCGGAATTTTGAGTCTAAGAGCATCTAATTTGCATAAACAAAATGGCCGCCAATCCATCTCTTTTTAAGGTATTTCGATGATCTAATTTTCATGAAATCTCCATAGACATGCAGAAATAGTAATAGTTTTAGAAATTAAGGTGCGGAGACAATAGCTAGGTCGTTATTGTTCATAACTATCACTTATTATATGCAAATTAAGAAGTGAAATATGCAAATTAGGAGTTGCCGCTGATACAGCAATGCATTACCGCATATGTATAGTAGCCCTACCTATACTTATTCACTTCTGTTTTTAATCATTTTAACAAGTTATCGGGCAAAAAAAAAGTACGTGGTGTCGTCAGAGTCCAATCAAGTCCTGCAATCAATCAATTCATAAGAGTTGAATGACACTTATGCAAATATCTATACAAATTGGTATACAAGAGGATACATAACTGGCAGGGTTCTAGATTCTACAACGCATCGCCGCAATAAATTATATGAATCTGAATCATAATTCTGATGATAGTTATCATTGTATCACGACCGGTTCACGATTCCTAGTCTGATAAAGAGATACAAGAACCAACTTCAAGTATTAAAATAAAACACGCATCTCATTTGCATAATAGATTATGCAATTTTTTTCCATTTTCTCAACATATTTTCCCCTAAAACAAAGTTTTGCTATCAAAATGTACCTTGGCGTAGTGAAATGTGATATGCTATCGGTCAAACAAAATGTACATGGTGTCATCAGAGTCCGAGGAAAATTAAGCACTGGAATCAACCAATTCAGAAAAAAAAATATAACAATAGATTTGCAATTACGTATGCAAATTGGTATGCAAGAGGCTGTACTACCACAGGCTTCGAGATTCCCCAACACATTGCCGCGATATAGGAATCTCAATCATTATAGTGATCATATCAAGACCTAAATTGATGATTCTTTTGTGACAAAGAGATACAAGAAAAAACAGCTATTAGAAATGCCCTAATAATCTAATTTGCATAATGAATTATACAAATAGTTGGCCATTTCTATGAATATATTCCCTAAAACAAAGTCTTGCCATCAAAATGTACCTGGCGTACTGAAATACATTGCAGCTAAGTTATCGGGCAAACAAGTTGCACATCATAGTGTCGTCAGAGTCCGAGGTAAATCAAGTACTGGAATCAATTAATAAAGAAGAACTGAATAACTTACGGAAATATGTTTCATAACAGATTACATCAAGGCCTGTTAATGATTCCTGGTGTGATTAGGAGATACAAAAATTAACTGCAACTACTAACCAACACACCTCTATTATCTCATTCGCATAATAAATTATGCAAATATTTACCCATTTTCTGTCCATATTTACCAAAAAACAAGTTTTTGCTATCTTAGTTATCGGGCAATCACATCACTATACATTACCCTATAGATTGTGCAAGGTCACTTTATCCTTCCCTGTACTTTGTCGTTTTCATTGGATAAATTGGTTTATAATTATTTTCAATCTGCAGTTTCAATCTGCAAGTCTGGCAACTTTCATAAATCTCGTCTGCGATCATAATTTATGGCTTTTTTATCTATCTCTTCACCCATTCTTCAGGGTCAAAAAAAAAAAAAAAATCCTGGTATCTCCGGACAGTGTCGGAAACAGAAAATAAGGATGACTTTGTAATTCTTCAGTCATCAACACCTTTATATTTTGGCTGTCGAAGAAACATAATCTGAGTCGAAAAGTCTATTTCTCAATCGAGCTTAATTGATCTATACATTCATGCAAGGTTTGCATCATCACACTGTTGCTAACATGCACACGCTGCTGAACATCGTAGGCCTGATTTGTGACATTTGCATCGAAACGTTCTGCATTGCTTTCGCATGCAAATGAAATCATCTCAAGGCAACTTTGCAGGATTGGAGCTAGATACATCAGTTGTACAGGCTGTAGGCCAGATCAAAACGTTCCCACCCATTATCTAAAGGTGAAGAAAGATCAGGTCTGGCACAGTGAGCAGGTTTTCTTCTTTCTTTCTTTTTTATGCAGGAGTATTGTCGTTGATCTGCTTCCGCGAGCGTTCAGTTTACTTTTGTCGGTAAAATGGCGGAACATATTTTTTTTTTTTTTGTGCCAAACGAGCTTGTGTGATGCATCTTTTGAATATAATATAAGTTTATTCTTATAAAGAGGACTGATAACAACCATGTCTTGGAATCCTTTAGTTTTCTTCTCGTTCAAGCAGCATCCTTGATGATTGTGAGTCCTTGATCACTTGCTTTACTAAGAGTGCTACTGTCAGTATCAGTCTGACTGAAAAAACACAACTCCAGCATCTACGGAAGAAAGGTCTCTTTGAGGTAGCTATCGGATCGATGTTATCTCTCCAGGGAACAAAAGTAACTTCATGTTCGCAAGGTGGTGGAAAACCCAGGTCCTCCATAAAAAAGATCAATATCTTAATTCTTGGGCAGAAATTCAAGTGACAACATGGATATTCAAAAACTATACTTGATAAAGCATATAATGAGAGGCGAAATGGCGACCATTTACGTCTGATACGATGTGGAATCTTTTGTATGTAACATAGTTCTTAATGAGTATTCAGTATTCATTAGTTTTTACAAACCACTGGTCTTTAAAGCTAGAGGCCTATTTGCTAAGAATGTCATTTCTATGATCTGAATCACACCTCGTGAGATATATCAGAAGTCAGACACACAAGGGAACGTGGCGTCGTCCAGTTAAGAATAAATTGAAATGCATCAATACCTAGTGGTTATCACTGGCGGTATGTTATCCACGCATATTGAAAACAAAATAAAAAAAGGACCAGGAAGGTGTAGACCCCTTATTTCGCAGATTGCACTGGCCGATGCAATTTCAGAGTTCAAACTGTCTTGAAGTTGACTAAGTTACATTCTTTGAACAGATGTAGAAGTATCAAATCTAGGTATAGATGTATGCCACACGTCTTTTTTTTTCTCTCATTTCCTCTCCCTCACTGCTATTGTAACATCGTTATTTAAGATTATCATGACAAGGCGCGGTCAGAGTGGCAAAAGATCGCAAAGTTTGAGATCGTGAAGTCTTCGCGATCTTTTGTTGTCCGGTCACACTGGCAAGAGACCGAGAAGTTTGGCGGGGATGGCATTATAAAATGAAATATCCCTGTAGTGGGAAGTTTCGAGGAAAGTTTGCAGTCACACGCACTTAAAAAACTTTAAGATCTTAAAGATTGCGATCTTAAACTTTTCGATAATTTTGCAAATCTGACCGCGTTTTTTGAGATCTTGGAGATCGCGATCTTAAACTTTTTGATCTTTTGCCAGTGTGTGATCGCGGCTATTCTACAAGCTTAACTTCCCAATGGATCCTTCTCCAGTCTTTAAAAAAAAAATATATGATTTCATCTAACGGACTTACAACATATTTTGTTTATTCATTAGGGCATCAGTAATGCTTGTTGTGATATTAAAGATGTTTTTCTTCGACTTGCAAGAAAAAAAAAAACGCCTCAAGAGAAAATACTATAAAACCACCTATCCCATTTCAACCTATAGACGAATGCTTGCTATGTATAATCATATGTTATCATATATGAGAGTACCATGCTCTGGCTAACTGGGAAATAGAATTTCTGTGCTGATGCTACAGATTTGCATATGGAAACAATACAATAATGGATGTTGCATATGAACACGATGGCATTGATCGATGACATTTTTCCACCCCCTCCATAAAAAGTTGAGTCATGATCCGCGTAGAGAGAGTTTTCAGGAATTCGTTTTGCGATTATCGATGTACTACGCAATATTGCGGCTATTTTGTATGTATTATGCAAATTAGATGTTAAAGTTCATTCTCTTGAATAAGACCCTTTTTTGTTTGTTTTGTTTTTTGTTTTGTTTTTGTTTTCTTGCCCTAGCGCAATCAATTTTGGTTAAGAATCGGGTTCCTAACTTGAATTCTAAAAAAAAAAATCCAAAAGGACCCTTTTACAGGATTTGAAAAATAAAATCCCACCAGGGTATATAGGCTATTGAATTAACTGCAAGCACAAATTAAAAACTCATGAGGCATACATTATGATGTGCATATCAATTACAACATTTGCAATTTATTTTGATACCACTGAGAAGGGATTCTGGTATTTATCTAACCCTTAAAACCTGAAAGTCTCCATATCTAATGTTTTTAAATTCCCTCTCACAAAAAATGTAAAAATTACTCTTTAGTGTTAATAATTATATATTCATCTGCAAATTTCAGTCCTAATTTGCATAATTTTGAAAGAAATATAGGCCTACTATTTACCACCTGAAAAACGTTTATCCTTCAAGGTGCTAATTCCATTCTATGTAAAAAGATTTCAAATCACTTTTTCCAGCTCATTTGCAAAAAACAAAAAACAAAATCTAGAAAATGCTTGTCTGAAATTGACAATTTCTGTGGCTGGGCAGCCATTTTGTTTAAGCAAATTAGATTGTCAAGATTGGTGAATTTTGCTTGGGAACTGGAGTTTTCTTCACCCTCAAAACCTGAAAGTCTACATATTTAGTGTTTAACTTGCCATTCAAGAAAAAATTGTAACAATTAATCTTCCAGTGTTATTATATACTTATATATCTGCATATTTCAGTCCTAATTTGCATAATTATGAATAAAATATACAATTTATCACCTGAGAAACGTTTATCCCTCAAATTGCTAATTCAATTCTCTGTACAAAGCTTTCAAATCACTTTTTTTCAAGCTCGTTTGCAAAGAATTTCTAGAAAATGCGTGTCCGAAACTGACAATTTCTGTGGCTGGGCAGCCATTTTGTTTATGCAAATTAGATGGTCAAGATCAGTGAATTTCGCTTGGGAACCAGAGTTTTCCTAACCCTCAAAACCTTAAAGTCTACATATTTAGTGCCTAACTTGCCTCTCAAGAAAAAGGAAAATGTGAAAATTACTGTTCCAGTCTTAATATATATATATATATATGCATATTTCAGTCCTAATTTGCATAATTACGAAAGAAATATACCATTTACCACCTGGGAAACGTTTATCACTCAAATTGCTAATTCCATTCTCTGTACAAAGATTTCAAATCACTTTTTTCAAGCTTGTTTGCAAAGAATTTCTAGAAAATGCGTGTCTGAAACTGACAATTTCTGTGGCTGGGCAGCCATTTTGTTTATGCAAATTAGATGGTCAAGATCAGTGAATTTCGCTTGGGAACCGGATTTTTCGGATTCAGCATACTCAAATTAGGTAAAATAGCCCGGTTCCCAACTTTTACTCAAAAATGCCTCTAACACCTTTTTAGAGAGCCCTTTTTCAGAAATCCCACTAGACTATGAATATAACAACGACCCAAGTCCAATTTTTGGCCAAATTCAGTTTGACATGGGAAATTGTAGCTTATGCATGGACTCATCTTGTGTATGCATGATAAATCCTAATTACCCCCGGAAGTGCCTGAAATAAATGGGTTAAATCTTATATGAATGTAAGAATGAAGGACTTGGGTCATTCTTACATTCATATTATAGCGCCCTCTCTCGTCCTTCTTTCATCTCTATAGCAGAATATCATGTATATTTGATTTTATTTTATTTTATTGGTTCCTGCATTATATCATTGCTCATGCAGATATATACACATAATGGTACCATTCATATAAATGGAGATACATATACATTAATTACTAACAAGATAAGTTTCTTCATTACCTTTAGAATTTACAGCAATAGAGTTTCTTCATTGCCTTTACAATGTACAACAGAACATAATCAGTGATGCAATGAGAAATGCAGAAGGGCTACAGCTTAAGCATTACTTGATTTGCATGCAACCCTCGTACATAATACATAACATATAGGAAAATAAGGGGAGGGATGACTTGCATAGAGATAGGATAGGAGAAAGGAGAGAGGAGAGGTCTGTCTGCTTTCTCCAATACACAAAGTTAGATCCCCTGGATCACTGAATAGTAAAGCATGGCAAAGTATTTTCTCACCGAGGTACAGGTGAACAGTTACAGGTCATGATCGGTTACATAACATTACGCGATAAATTCTGAACGGTGATAATTCTACGAGGGAATTTCATATACAATACAATTGCAATGACATTATAAGATCACTGATATCCAGAGAGCAGCATTGTCTTTACATCTTTCTTGAAAGAATACATAGACTTTAAAATTCGAATTTCTGAAGGAAGAGAGTTCCAAATATCAGGTCCAGTGTGTCTGATAGATTTCAGAGCCATCACCGTTTTAGGATTTTGTAAATGAAATTTATCAGATTGCCTTGTGGGATAAGAATGTATATCCTTGTTTAACTGAAATAATGAGAAGAAAGAAGATGGCAACTGACCGTTATACAAACGAAACATGAAAAGTGAATTTTGCAAAAAAATTGATATCATTTACCGTTTACCTTTAGTGTTTTTAATTCTACGAACAAAGGATCTCAATGGTCTCGATGACCTGAATTGGTACATATACGTATAGCTTTCTTTTGTAGAAACAATATACTGTCAATGTGACTTTTCGCAGTTGCCCAAACAATGTTACAATATGAGATATTCGACAATATCAACGAATTATAAAGCATAAATAAAATCTTTTTGGGACATAATACTTAAGCTTACAGAGTATACCAACGTTACGAGACACTTTATCTGATATGTATTGCACATGAGCATTCCATTTCATATTTTCACTGATATATATTCCAAAAAATTTGACACATTCTTTTTGCTCCAATAATATACCATCCACCATTATATTCAAATGGCGCATTTAATTTGTATGCTTCTTATTACGAAAATTAATAAAATTTGTCTTCTTTAAGTTGAGTGACAATCTGTTGCTTTTAAACCATGTAGATAATTTCGGCAATTCGATATTAAAAGGAAGCAGTCCTCACGAAATTTAAAAAATATGTTGTTGTTGGTACCTCCAATGAACTACTTTCACCGAAAACAAACTTTCAAATCACCAAATAAGCTGGTAAATTTTGGTTGAAAAAGTGTGAATCTGCATGGTGAATATGCTAATGAGCAAATCCTGGCGGAGAGTCAGACGTCATCGATGCACAACTCTTCCCAGCCGTGTTCTGCTCGTTATCCGTACGCTCCCTAGTTACCCGGATGCATTAAGACGTCGGTGGCTACGTGTAGTAGTATTTGACATTGTTTCTACGTTGTGTGTATGTGTATGTGTGTGTGTGTGTGTGTGTGTGTGTGTGTGTGTGTGTGTGTGTGTGTGTGTATTGTGTATTATAGTCGCACAGTACACGTGTGGACGGTACAACTAGATCTACGGTAGATACAGTACTCCCTACGCGGTTTGCCCTTCACACTTTTCCAGTCTATCACAAGCGCGCAGCGCAGCTGCAGTCCTGTCGCCGCTCATGCATGATACGTTCTAGTACGTACAGATTGTAGGTATACTAGTAGTAGTAGGTAGAACGGCTACACAGCTACAGGCCTGCTAGTACATCACAGGGGCGACCGCATTCAGCGTCGTCTGGTCAGGCTATCTTACATCTAATAAGTAGTTTTGCTCGAATCGTGCAGAAATTTCCCAGGAAAATCCTTTTTTCCGTCCCAGACCCACAAAAGTATCGTGAAAGGTGAGCTATAGCTGGGAAATCTCGGTACAACGATGCCGAACATAAGAAACTTAGGGCCTACAAAATCTCGATATCGCGTTGTGACCTACCTGTGCGTGGACCATTTGAGAAGCGATGTTTTTTAATACGTGGACCGGCAGGCTGTGGCCCTCGGGTATAAACCGAGAAAACTCCTGAAGCCAGATGCAATCCCGACCATTTGCTCACATGAGTTATAAAACAGAAACACCTCGAGCATCGACTTCGAAGAAAACCGAGGGAAAAAAGCGTAGAGAGGTAAGGAAAGTGGCTAGTTATGTTTCATTTACCGTGGGGCTGCAGCCAGGGTTGGACTGCAGTACAGTGCCACTGAGCTACAGTAGCTGCTGCCAGTGCCGAATGGACATGCGCGGCAAAGTGGAGCGAAATCATATCCCTACGACCCCCTGTGTTAACCCTTCCCGGCTCACGTCATATTTTTTTTTTCCGAGGAAAGGCGATATCTGACTACTTACAGAAATATTGAGATACAAACAATAATTTCTTTGAAGAATTTGACTCTCTCATGCACAGGTTATCTTCGGCAAAATCAGCTAGACGGAGTACTGTGTACATAATCATAGTGTGGTGCATGGTAAGAATTCGCGCGCGAGAGTGGTTTCTACGCTAAGAAGTATGCAACACGGACGGCAGCTAGGAAAGGACCGTGCCTATTTGATGTCAAGTTCATGGTATATTTGGTTTAAAAATACATATAAATTTATGTTAACAATATTAATTTTTCATGAATTATATACATATAAGCTTGAAATATTTTGTTTGAAATAATAAAACCACAAACTTTCACATTATATGATAAAATTGCAACTAATCATTTCAACACTTAAATTGGTTTTTAGAGGCACGGCTGTCAACTTGGTGAGTAGGGCATGCACTACGTAGCATCTTTTTGCCGGCTCTTACACGATCGCTTGCAGGAATTATTTTTCAAAAATCGCGTACGGAGACAGTTTTTCATTTCTACGCGTATAAACTGGTGAAAGGTTATGTTTCTTACTCTTCTTAATTATCATTACAGTGAAAATTTCAGGACTGCTTCCAGTGTTCTTAAAAGCGACTGAAAATCACAATTGGAACAAAATACATTGGTGTCATCGGCGAACAGAATATATTGCAGTAACTTTATAGAGGAATTTGTGATATCATCTATATACACTAGAAATAGTAGTGGTCCCAATATGGATCCTTGTGGGACGCCACAATGTATGGGTAAAACTTCAGAGTTTACCGATTCATAGTATACGTATTGCTGTCTATTTGATAAATAATCTTCAAACCATTCCAGTGGAATGCCACAAACTCCATTACAATGTAATTTGCATAAAAGGATAGTGTGGTCAAGAGTGTCGAATGCCTTGCTTAGGTCCATGAACACACCAGTGACATGTTTTTGTTCTGCTAAGGCAGTCGACACTCTGTCATACAACTGGGCTTGTGCCATATCAGTAGAGTGAAATTTCCTGAAACCATATTGGTCTTGGTTCAGTATATCACTTTGTAACAAAAAATCATACAGTCTGTTATAAACAAGTCTTTCTATGACTTTAGAAAGACTAGGAAGAATAGAGATAGGTCGATAATTCGAAACAAAAGAAGAGTCATCTTTTTTGTATATTGGAATAACTTTTGCAATTCTACATGCGTTCGGAAATACAACAGTTGACAACGACAAATTACAAATATGTACTAAAGGTGTCAATATACTCCTAACAATCTGTTTTAAAAAAGACGTGCTCATTTCATCATGACAACATGTATGACTAGATTTTATAGAATGCACAATATCAAGGATCTCATTAAAATCTGTTGGTTTGAAAAATAATGAATTATCGTTTGACGTGCCCAAGTACTGCGAGAAATCTGTGTATGATCAACCTTAGAAGCTTGACTAGGACCTACATTAACGAAGTACTCATTAAAACAACATGCTACATCTTTAGAATCACAAAATTATTCATTATGTCCATTATTCGTAATTTGAGATGTTGACACCTTCTTTTGCTTACCAATGACGTTATTAATAACCTTCCAAGTGGCTGACATATTTCCAGTAGCATTTTCAAAAGCTTCCGTATAATACATACAGTATATGAATCAAGCAACGACCCAAGTCCATATGAATCAAAGAACGACCCAAGTCCATCACACAAAATGGCCTCTCCACAATTGATGTAAATTTTAATTGTCATAATAATATATGTGACCCTGCACCTCAAAACAAAAAGTCACCAGACATGAATTTTTAGTTAAGACCATATTCTGAAAGAGCAGACTTTAAGCTTTAAAATGATGTATAACTCAAATCAAATGGACTCTCTCAACCTATCTAAATATTGGAAAGAAAGCACAAACTCATGAAAAGTGTGAACTGAGAAAAGAGGCTATGAAGTACAATGTCTATTCAAGGGCTTAATCTTTACCAAACCGTGCTGGCTGTGCGATGAGTGGGACAAAAAACAGGAAGTAAACCACTAGAGTAACAACAATGAAGGAATTATCAGATTAAACTGATATTAGGCATGCCTCATTAACACATTCTGTCCATAATTAATTTTAACTTTCAAAGCAGTAGCACTATCCTTTCATAAGTTATTAGAGTTGAAAGTGAAGAGTGTGGACAAGGTTTTTCAGAAATGAAAAAGGGATTCTAAAAACACACCTAATCACGCTATTCTACCAAAAATGTTCGAGATAAACTGCTAAAAAAACACACTTTCCTGCCCGTTTTATGATACCAAATTTTAGCATAATGTAAAGGAAGACCCACTCTTTCATAAAATATGGAAAAGTCAAGTTCGGCTAGGTTGACCCATTTCACTTATTTTCAGTCCTCACGCAAAATCAGTGTGTGCGACTTTATGTTCGTTTTGAGGTGCACGGTCACATATGTTCTAATTTGTATATACAATGTTGCCTTTTCATCACAGTTAAATAGAATTTTATTGGACAAATAAAAAAGATGTGAAGTTTTTAAAAGTTTACTCAAAATGGTCTTCCATGGACTTGGGTCGTTCTTATATTCATATACTCAACTGCACATGTCAAGGTGTCTGAAAAGACACAGACTGCCATTGCGTGGCATGATCTATTGTGGATACATCCGACGTAAATTGAGTGAGTATGGAGCAGCTTAACAAAAGAAGGGGGGGGGGGGGGGACAAACAAGCAAACTTGTCTTTCATAGTGTCATAGGCCTTGCAATACCTGACGCCGTGCTCCTTGCTTTTGAATAATAAACCGACAAAAAAAAAAAAAGATAGGCATTAGAAATAGCTTCCTTTTCCCAGCACATTTCAGGTTTTTTTTAAATTTTTATCCATTACCTTAAAGAAAAGATGTGGCTTTATACGATTATATCCATTATGTATATGGGTGAGAATTTCGAACGATGTACAATTGCCAATTTTCGCACCTTATGATATTCTTTCCCTTAGAACACGCCAGGATGATCTAAGAAACCAGATTTTTTCATGTCATCTCAAAGATTGATAAATTTCCTTTCAGAAATTATATGGTTTGGTTGACTTTTGCCTGACATTTTTTCATTTGACAAGGACTTAAAGCGTAAAAATACGGTAAAAACGCTATTTTCACAATAATTTTGGTTTTTCAAACTAATGATGTGGATTTTGTTATCGTACGTAGCATCTAATATATGATCATATTCTGGATCTGACATAATGTATCATGGGTATGTACCACAAAATTATAAGAACTTTATGAGCACGTATAAGATTAAAGAGAACAATTGAAATATCAAAGTCCTAAACAAACGAACGTCCGTGATGCTTTTATTTCTATCGCTGCTGCAAATTCTGCTTTGTTGTCCCAACTGTAATGTATACGAAAATTTGGTGTTCCACCTTATGAACATATCCTGCAAAAATTGTACGTCTGCTGGCTGTACATGAGACGTAATATTCTTTTATGCAAAATCATACCCAGTTTTCGTCACGGACGTGCTTCCGCTATATTTTCTAATAAAGATCGTATCCCATTAAACGTTATTGGCGATAATTGTTCTGAGTTGTAATCAACTAAGATCTAGCCAAACGACAATATGTTTGTTTTGAGTTTCTGTCCATCCTTTGTCAAATAGGAACCGAAATCATATCTTTAGACGAACCTCCGAGAAAAAAAGAACGTCCGTGATGATTAAAATATTTTCGAGTGGGACACCATCTTCCCTTGATGGCGAAAGTGCATTTTACCTTTGGCTCTCTAGCCGAGGAGCTGTATGTCATCTTTGGAGCGGACTGAGGTTCGTCCGCAGTTTTTGGACCATGCAATTAACCGAAAACCAAGCAAATAATTCATATTTTCTCTGAAAATTCACCTCCCGATCCCCCTCTAAGCAATACATATGTTGTAAGGATGTCATTTTTTTTTTTTTATAATTTGCATTGACAATACCTTTTCAAATTTTTGAAAGAGTTAGGAAGGCTATAGGTACTCTCTGCCGATTAGTTATCCGTCCTGGAACATGACCCTATTAGTAGAACGAACGTCCGTGACAATTCCAGCGAACGTCCATGACGTATGCAATCCCTCCGATAGGGATAACTTGTCCGGAATTGTCCTGTATTCTTTAAAAACTTTTGGCTCCAATAGCGACAAATAAAGTTTTACAAAGTAAACAATGAGTTTAGAGCAGTAGTTTCAGAAATTTTAAGGCGTTATGTGATCATGAGGAACAAACAGTTCAAAATTTACTCACAATTTTACGCTTGTTTTCCCTCTAATTATTCAAAAACAGTTAACACTGAAAACAAAGTTATAGGAAAATGGAATTTTGCGTAATCTGTAATTTCTGTGCATTTAAATTTCTTTCTAATGAGGTTCTGGAGACAATTTGTACTGGTACAGGTTCTGAAAGTTTCGCTCACGGACGTTCTGTCCGAGAAAGGAAATTTCTGATAATTACAAATATATCACTGCACATAAAGTTAATGCTAGTTGAAAAAAATTACCAATTCACCGAGCCGCTCATACCCAAAAGTGAATAACGTTCAGCACTCAATTTACCTGTAATAACAAACGGAAAACGTTTTGGTCACGGATGTTCGTTGGTAGAATAAGTCAATGGATTACATAGGAGAAAGAAAATCAGTGCCACTTTTTAGTGACAGGTGCTCCAAGTGTTTATCTTTTGAGTATGGTAGCTGCCATCTCAAACAGAACACATCCAGTTTTGGTCTCCATAACGGACGTTCGCTGTAATTGTCATGATATTAAATGCCTTAATTCATTCTCATTTTTCTCTTCATGACGACTTTTCCCTCAATAGCCTGAACACGCTGCGACCAAACAGAAAACAAAAACAAAACAGAACAAACCAAAACAAATCCGAAAAGTGCTACGCAATCACATTCAGGATAATGACGGAAGAAGTCAGTAATGGGCATGTCTTCAATAAGAAACGGAAAAGTTTCAAAAGGACGTGGAAGCAGTTGAATGAAAATGACTGAGAAGCAGAGAAGGGATCGAGCTCCAACACACAGAGAAAAGAATTGCCAGTGCACTCCCGTTATACCAAATTCCTCTGGAGAAGTTTTTATTTGTTTGTTTATGTTTTTTATTCATCGAAATGCCGTCACAAGCGAACAAAAATAATGCAGTATACAATCATTGTCTGATGAAAACACACAAATCCTCCGCTTATCATCACATGGTGTTGTTTTATACTCATCAATGAAAAGCAATGTTCATTTGTAATTTTTCCAAGATTTGTTTTTTCATTTTACATTTAAGAGACAGAGAGATCGTAAATTTGTTTGTGCTTTTGTGCTTACTTTGAAAACACATGTTAAAAAAGTAATGATTAACAATAGGTTTAAGGTTGCACTTTGATACGTTCGCTCTTCCAAAGATTCGTTCCTCCGATGTCCAAAGGTTTGTTATTCTGAAAATGAAAAAAAAAAATGTTTGTAGTTAAGCCAGGAGGTTTGTTGTTAAAGATGTTCTTATTCCGAAAGTTTGATAGTCCGAAAAATAAATATTAAGGATCATTATTTTTAGGTCCGTTCTTCTAAAAGTGGAATGGGCCTGATATTCGTTTAGGTGAAAACGGTTATTATGAGGTTTTAAAATTTGGAAGATTTTAGTTGTTAACTTGTTTCTCTACATTTGGATAAGCGAACATGATTTTTCATGTTCCAATTAATAAACCTTTCGATTAACCTTCGGAGATTCCTATCATTTACCGAATAAAAAAACTTCATAATTATACGGACTCTATCAATTTTCGTATTGACAGACTGTATGAATAACGAGCCTCCGAAATGACGCGCTACAAAATGTTTGTTATAACAAACCATATTGTATAATATCGAAGTCACAAACATCCATCCAAGTTATATGGACTTATTGTGTCTTGTTATGGCGAAACTTCACAGTATCGAACCTATTATCATTTCTGACTAATATGATAACACAAATTCTCCTCGGTAACAGTGTGTAACACAAGGAACAAACAGAGAGGGATTTCTTCCTAACGTATTCGTTTGCCCTCCCCCGCTAAACTTCGTATTTCTATAACGGAGCACATTTATGTTGATTTTCTATGTTGATTCTTCGTCATAACTTTAGCTGTGACCATGTTCGTTATAAGCACATTTTGCATTGTAGACTTTAGATAACGAATTTAAGACCTGATTCTTTACTTCATGATAACGAAATTTTGATAAATATATTCGTTCTCAAGAATGGACTACGTCACTAAGATTACACGAACGTTTGTACGTTCATTTACGAGAGATGGAAAAATTGTTTTCTTTGATTCCTCAGTATGAGAAGATAAACAAGCTTATATGATTGAGAATTGGTAATATCTATTCAGGATTTTGCAGAGGAGTTTGTTCTCGACATGAAATTGCTGTTTGTTGTGAGTAGAATGCGTTTCCAACTCAGGAGAGCTGCATTGTTCAATATCTTGTTTGTTCCGAACGCCCGTGAGCTACATGCGAACCTCCGTGATGGAAACTATGCTATGTTTGTTGGGTTATGGAGACTGCCTAGATCAGATACATCTTAAAAAGGTATGTTATTTTTTGGGAGTGAGGATTAAAGTATGGGATAGTGAAATAAGAGGTCAAAATATTGAGTTTCTGTAAAATGCGCGTAAAGTGGAGAAAGTGTTTAGCGGAAGAGCAATATTTCAACAGAAATGACGAATTTAGTTAAATCATCAGTTGTCTACCATTACGTACAGGTTAAGAGTACAAGCTTAATACTCTGCAGGCACGTACACATGTCCCTTAAGATATTTCGTTAGGATTTTGAACTGGATTTTGAACTGACTCAGATCTTTGCAAACTATGTTAAATGGTATTCAAATGTATGTTCACGGACGTTCGCTGCTTTGGAGATGGTAAACTTCAGCGGTGAATAAAAACTTGTTCCTCTGGGAAAATCCTAGTACAATTGGGTTCATATTAAAGCTTGACTTTCAGGTAAGATGAATGATTTGGAGAATTTCCTACTTTTTTAAATTTTGCCTTGTTATGGCTCAATTGTACATCGTTCAAAAGTCTGACCCATAATACATAATGAATATAATCATTTATAGACATATGCCCAAAGAGACAATAAATATAAATATAAAGCGAAATCACACGTGGCCTCCTGACTCCCCAACCCCTTAATCGTTTTAGGTAGGCAATGAATAGGGTGCTAGACTCAACCATAAGCGGTAAAATTGTCCACTGCATCCTCTTGCTCACTACCGCGTTCTCAGCATGCAGTTATTTTGAGCTGTATAACAACATCTGTATTTATAATTATATAGATGACCGGCATGCACATTTTACACGAACGCAATTCATTTATCAATGATTATAGAGAATAGTGATAAGAGATATAGTAGTTGCAATGTTTATTCTTGCTTTGCATTATAGATTGATATCATTGTAGAATGGTTAAGATGAATAAGATTGATTTCTATTTTGTTCTATGACTCTTCTTTTTTTCATTGCTAAGCTGTATCTTGTGTGCATTTTTAATCTATTCAAGGCCCTTTATCAATGTCTGTAATTCAACATCCGGGCTGGGATACATAATGATGAATAACGTTCTCAGCTCAAAAAGTAATCTAAAAAGTAGCTTTAGATTGCGCTGAGAAGCAACCTATAAAAACTAAAATGGCGTCCCCATATTATGATTTGTGCATGAATTAGTTCGTGGTGGATTGAGCGGACGCAAAAATAGCACATAACATGCTGTGAAAACTCAGGGTGGCGACACAAGCTATACATAGATTGATTTTGATATGCGAGTCTGCGCATGTTCAGATTTTTCCCCCCTCTGAAAGTCCCCGTCGTGAAAATCTAAAGCTCCCTAATCCTGCCCGCCGTTATTCGTACTCTCAGCGAAGCTGCACCACCTCTTCAAACCTCTGGTATCATTGCAAAACAAACAACTCGGATAGAGTCGAAGGGAAAAGGGAATGTGTCTGCATCAAACACTGTGACTGGCAATCCCAAAAGATTCTCATCCTGTCGGTGAAGTAAAAGAAAATAAAACAAAGAATGTTAGTTATTTCGTTCAAGGCATTTCGTTACGCCTTGTACAAGTATAAATACTTGGTGATATTGGACATGAGTATTGGGGTACAAGAATAAGCATTGTTAACTTCAAATGGAACTTGGTTTATAACTACCCTCCCTTCTCACGGGAAATACATATGAACCAAGCAATGAAAACACAAATTAAGAGATGCACTAGGACCACTTATGAGAGTCACTCCAATTAGAATTTGCAACACGTTTGTCTTTGATTTTTTTTTCTTACTTGTAACAATTTTACCATACGTTGTTAGTAATGTAACTGCAGTGTACGAATCGAATTTAAGGCAGCATGCGAGATTGACAAATATCAAGCTCTGTTGGTGTGATTAATTCTACAAGGTACAATGTCATGTATTGCTTCATCAAAATGCATGACTGATTTTTAATCAATCAATCTCCTGTCTTCAAACACCCACTGTTTCAAATGCCACCAAGGGGGAGGGGGAGGGTTGACAAACAAACAACAAACTTGTCTTTAATGGTGCCAAAAGCTTTATAAGCCTTGCAATACCCGACGCTATGCCCCTTTGCTTTTGAATAATGAACCTACTGCAAGAACAATATAGGTATCAGAAATAGCTTCCCTACCTCAGCATATTTCAGTTTTGTTATCCGTTACCTATGGGTAATATTCCAGGATTGCGTGCAGGGAAAGAAATCTTCCGATTTTAGTCACAATAGGTCGTCGTGCCTTTGTCTTCAAACTACAATGCTATTCAGTCATGCACCTCGTAATGTTTGACTTGTGGAATCATCACCGTTGCATGAAATCTAAATACTGTCTCGATATGGGTGGCATAAAACACGCCAGGTTAAACGCACTGTGAACTTCCCCTTGGTTTTCTGTAGCCATATCATTTCAGCTGAAGGTCTTTTGTAACGCTGAATCTTGAATTTTCTGTTTTCCATGTGACGCTAGAATCAATCATTGTACTACACATTCCTCCATTCCATTTCTTGAAGCTCATCTCAACCAAAAAAGAAGAAGATATTTTCAAGGACTTACCCTTTCTTTCTCTCAAGGATTGGGGGAGGGGGGGGGGGGGAGGGTGTGCATGGATACAACCATTTATGGATAGACGTATACTCAAAGAGACAATCAATTAATTTTAGATAGTCAACAGTCAACAGCATAAACATCCATCTGTTGCTGATTGATGGCAGTTAAGAGGTCGTTCTATAAGCTGCTAGCTCCTTTTCCGCTTGAGAGCACTTACAGTCCTTCGATGGTACCCAGTAATGATACATTCACCACAATGATTACCTCTTCTACTTGTTTTCAATCGATGATACTAAGTTAGTTACACTGTGCTGAAATAGCTTCCAGATCTTTTTCACACTCGCCGCAAATGACTGTGAACAATGTACATGTACCAAGGACGTCTACTGTCAATAGGGTGGTCTCCAGGGTAGCGTACTTGGCCCACTTTTTTTTTTCATTGTATGTGAGTGGTATTTGAGAGTCATGAAAAATTGAAAAAAGTCATTGAAGGTTTACGATACTTGCACGCAATGAGCTATACTTACAATGTGAAGACGATTTGAAATCAATTGCTAACTGGCGCTGTTTAAAAGGACTTGAACAGTTTTTTTTGCAAAAACCGATAAGACTATTTTTGAAGATTTTGAAGTACGGTGTCTGTCATAAAGCACAAAATAATACCTTTTCAATGATATATTGGTCACTACATATAAAGGTACATTTTTGAAGTTATGGTCAAAAGAAGCAAAAATTGTCTTATTATTCTCTTTGTTTTTCTTGAACTTTAATTGGAAATATCTCCATTTGGCAAATATGAACTTATCGGTTTTTGCGAACAAACTCTTCACTTTTATTGGAAAGTATATCATTCACGAGTATGCGACAATTTCATGAGTTACAACGAGCAATAGAATGCCTTGATATGGAAGGGGGTGGTGGTGACGGGATGCGGGTCCATATTAAGCCGGGTAAATACGACTTGCCTTCAAGATCATGACTAAAAAATGAAAAAACGACAAAGCGGACATTCGAATGGACAGAATATTTCTTCTTCGTTTTGCTACTCACTCCGTTAAAAGGAATACAAAATATCTACAGTCTCTTCAAGATAACTCAAAGGACAAGTTCACCTTCATAGACATGTGGGTTGAATGAATGCAGCAATATTAATCGAAGACATCATTGAGAGTTTGAGTAAAATCGGACAATCCGTTCAAAAGTTACGAATTTTTGAAGCTTCTACTCAGTCACGGCTGGATGAAAAGACTACTATAGCTTGTGATGTCACATGAGTACAACGATATAAAGAAAGAATAAAGAAAATTTAACATATTTCCATTTTTCTAGCATAACAAAAGAACACTCGACTTCTCTCTTTCAGAAGGCAGGGTGAATACTATTACCCTTAACATACGTCAGTAGCAAGTCAAAGAACTGTGCACTTTATTCAAAAAGTAAAGTTTTGTGAAATTCTCTTTTTATTTTCCTTATAAAGTTGTACGCATGTGACATCATACACTGTAGTAGTCTTCTCTTCCAGCAGTGACTGCGCAGATACTTAAAATATTCGTAACTTTTGAACGGATTGTCCAATTTTCCTCAAACTTTCACTGATGTGTTCTACTAATATTGCTGCATTCTCTCAATCCTTATGTATATAAAGGTGGACTTCTCCTTTAAACAAAGTTCGAATAAAATAAAGACAGGAAGGGAATATATAACCAAACTTATGATTTCCAGATGGATATATAGGGACATGAAAGAGTAAGCCTCTGGATGGCTCATTCAAAGGAGTATCAAGAGCACATCTTAGATTGGAGCTATGCATCTTTTGATTGGAACCTAGCTTAAATCACGGTTACAGCTCGTTATTCCAAAGGTTCTTTAATCTAAAAATGTGGTGAGGTTTGTTATTCTGAAGATTCATTAATGCGAAAACAAACAAAAAAAGTTCGTTATTCCGAAGGTTCGTTAATCCGAAAATGAAACAAAGCTCGTTATTTCGAAGGTTCGTTTCGGACCCTATTTCATTTTCGGATTAACGAACCTTCGGAATAGCGAACTTTCGGAATAACGCCACAAATGTTCGGACTAACGAACCTCTAGGTATTGGGAATTTGTGTTTTTCGGATTAACGAACCTTCGGAATAACGAACAGCACCCTAAAACACTGGGAGGAGCCACAGTGACACGTTATAGGGTTTTCGGTGCAGAAGACATCTAAAAGTACCAAACAGATGTCAGCTACCCTTGGTGAACTGAAGACGTGAAAAGAGCTGCGATCTTGAAACGAAATAATGAAAGAAAGTGTTGTGCGTCAGTAAATATGTTCCAATCACGATGACATGTAAAAGTCATAAAGAGCAATGCTGAAGTTATGTACGTGCCATTCTACCTAACGACATTTTCATCTTGTGACTTACAATGCACTACCAGTAGTCTCTCATCACAAAATATTTCCGTGATTTAATTCATTGTCCGACATCATCAATTGCAACGATTGTGCGAGTTTGTGGGAGTGCCACAATAACATGTTTTTTAACCGCCCTCACGCTTCATTTATGATGATTATTGGTGCACATTATTTGTACAATGTCTGCGACTACTAATGGTAAAATTCTGGGGGGTTTGGGAGTATACAACCATAAGCCTCTAAATTGCATGTACATTCTTTTTCTAACAACATTTCAGCTAAAGATTTCTCACGCATTAGCCAAAAAATGCGTCGATGGTGCAATAACTATCAAAGGGTGTGTACACATGTGTGAATGTGTGGATTTAGTTTTGAACGTTTTGCGAGATATTCAGAAACCATTCTATGAGATGTCAAAGAGCATGCTATTCTAAGGGGTATCGAAAGTTTATTTGATGAAAATCGGTATTGAAATGACTGAGATATCCAAAAACAAGGTGAAACAAAGAGATTCTAATAAAAGGCGTGGCCTGTCGCCTTTCATTATTATCAATTTTTGGATATCTCAAAACCAATTTTCATCAAATAAACGTTGAACCCTTCTTCAAATTACATGTTCTTTCATATTTCATACGAGGTTTCTCATTATCTCTCTAAGGAATGTTCAAAACATGAATCCTCACCTCAACCAGTACTGTACAGTCCTTTTAATACCTACGGCCTATTTGAAGTGTTTGTCCGGACGTTTGTCAATTTAGACGTTGTGAGACATCTCCGTGGCAAAGAAAACACACCAATTCCTTCTCAACTAGACAGAAACGAAAGAAAAATAATAATTTGTCCACAAAAAAAAAAAGAGAAATAAAGAGTAATTGAAATTCCTGAAGACGATTCAGCAATACAATTCTAACATTTGATATAATATAATACAATATAATATTCATCCCAAATTTCATCCCTAGCCCCAAAAGGGAAGCAATAAGACTATTTCCCTCTGCACCCTTGGTTTGGCCCTGTCAAACCTTTCCAACTCAATCCCCCTTTTTACAGACGTTCCTCTTCCACTGACAGCATGTTGTTAAGCAGAGGATTGCTATGATATTTATAGGTAACATGTGTCGAGCCAGGACATCCATCTCATTGCATCTTGAAGACTGTGGGTCTTACAGTAATCGAGGACATACGGCGAGACAAACTGACTTCAAATCTACTGTGCATCTTTGAAACAGTAAAAGTCCCATTCCAATGGCCATCGGAGGCTCATCTGATCCCGAAAATACCAAGATGTCTGCGTCCCGATGAGTTCCGATGAAATCTGAGCTGACAAAAGGGAATTGGGAGCCACAATTGTAGCAATTCCAAAGAAGATTTGACGTTGATCGGGGTATAAATCGGATCGAAGGGTGGTTAGTCGCCCCTTATCTGTCATCTGTTCACCTGATTGTGATTGGAGGGTGATCTGTCACTGCCCCACCACTTCAGACAATCCCAAGACACCAGACCTACTACTCGGTCAGTAATCGCATGCAAGGTAACCAGACTCAGACCAGACAAGGGGGTTGATTTTCGGCGAAATCGGAAACCGTGCATGGAGGCAGGTAAACAAACTCTCCAAAACAATATACCTCCTACGATATTTTCAATGAAATGCTAATTCCATTATCTCTGTAGTATTTAGATACGGAGGAAGCTAAAACAATTCAAACCAACAAAGATTATACCATAAACAAATACTTATTCTTCGAATTCATGAAATACTAACTTACGCTGATACCAGATACTTATTCTTTTACTTTTTATCTTAGTTTCGTAAACTCAACTGTACTTCCCAAAATAAAAATGAAGGAGCCCTGGGTCTCAACAGCAGCATTAAGAGTGACGGCGACCAGAGCATCCTCCGTCGTTGAATCCACGGGGGCCATAAGCGTAGAAATATATAGGAACAATATTCCAGTGGCATTTTAGGCAAGGGCACAGGAGAAACAGCTGACACTGAATAGCTCACATGGGGGTGCTGTTCGTTATTCCGAAGGTCCGTTAATCCGAAAATGAAACAAAGCTCGTTATTTCGAAGATTCCTTACGGACCCTATATCATTTCGGATCAATGATCCTTCGGAATAACGAACTCTATTTCATTTTCGGATTAATAAACCCTCGGAATAGCGAACCATCAGAATAACGCCGCACATGTTCGGCTTAACGAACCCTTTTTCATATTCGGTTAACGAAACTTTAGGTATAGGGAATTTGTGTGTTTCGGATTAACGAACCTTCGGAATAACGAACAGCACCCTAAAACACTGGGAGGAGCCACAGTGACACGTTATAGGGTTTTCGGTGCAGAAGACATCTAAAAGTACCAAACAGATGTCAGCTACCCTTAGTGAAGTGGTTCAAGAGTTATTTAGTTGATAGAAAACAATTTGTTACAATTAAAAATAATGATTCAATTATCAGAGAAGTCAAATGTGGCGTCCCACAGGGAAGTCTTTTAGGGCCGTTATTGTTCATTATTTATGTAAATGATTTTTGTAGTGTATCTGATGATCTCTCTTTTATTCATTTTGCAGATGATACAAACGTATTTTTTGCCCATAATGATATTGATTTTCTCGTTCAAAAAATCAACACTGAATTGAATAAAGTGACAAATTGGGTCACAGCTAATAAGTTGTCACGTAATGCTCAAAAAACGAAATATATGATTTTTAGTAATACTGTTGATAGTTTAAACACAAACATAATTTTAAATGATTCTTATTTACAAAGAGTATCAAACATCAAATTTTTGGGAGTCATTGTGGACGATAAACTTTCTTGGAAATTACATGTTGATAATGTTTGTAATATAATATCGCGTAATATAGGTGTTATTAATAGATTGAAATTTCATATTCCACAAAAACCATTACTTATGTTATATTTGTCGTTAATATTGCCTCATTTGAATTATGGAGTTTTAGTCTGGGGCAACACGCATCAGAATTTACTTGGAAGACTGTCCCTCTTGCAAAAGAAAGTCCTCCGCGTTATCTGCCATTCCTCTGTACGTTCTCATACAAACACGTTGTTTGCCTCTAACAAGCTCTTAAAAATTAAAGATCTGTTTTTGTATAATTTAGGCCAATTCATGTATAAGTATTGCAACAATTTGCTTCCATCTATTTTTGATTCTATGTTCCTAAAAAACCAATCATTTCATGAATATCCCACAAGGCGTTCAAATGAATTTCATTCACCTCTTTTACGCACGATCCTTGCTAAAGATACATTTATTTATATAGGTCCAAATTATTGGAATTCCTTGAATCATGAAATAAAAAAACGCCCTATCCATATGTGACTCTGCACCTCAAAACAAACAAAAAGTCAACAGACATGAATTTTTAGTTAAGAGTATATTCTGAAAAAGCAGATTTTAAGCTTTAAAATGATAACTCAAATCAAATGGACTCTCCTAACCTATCTAAATATTGGAAAGAAAGCACAAACTCAGGAAAAGTGTGAACTGAGAAAGGAGGCTCTGAAGTACAGTGTCTATTGAAGCGCTTATAATCTTTACCAAACCGTGCTGGCTGTGCGATGAATGGGACAAAAAACAGGAAGTCAACCACCAGAGTAACAATAAAAGGATTATCAGATTAAAGTGAAATTAAGCATGCCTCATTAATACATTCTGTCCGTAATTAATGCAAACTTTCAAAGCAGTAGCACTATCCTTTGAAAAGTTATTAGAGTTGAAATTGAAGAATGTGGACAAGGTTTTTCAGAAGGGAAAAAGGGATTCTAAAGACACACATAATCACAATATTTTATCAAAAATGTTCGAGATAAAGTGCTAAAAAACACACTTTCCTGCCCGTTTTATGATACCAAATTTTAGCATAATGTAAAAGAAGACCTGCTTTTTCAGAAAATATGAAAAAGTCAAATTCGGCTAGGTTGACCCATTTCACTTATTTTCAGTCCTCACGCAAAATCAGTGTGTGCGAGTTTTGAGGTGCACAGTCACATATATTCTTTTAAGAGGAGACTGAAGTCCTTTATATTGCAGTCGTATGACCCTAGAGAATGAACTAGCCATTTGGCCTTCTTTCTCAAATACTTACTCACTTTTTCTCCTCTTTGAAGAGTTAATTGTAATATTTTGAATGTCTGCTGTCATCTACGTTATCGCCAAAAGAGTCAAAGACTTGAATTTCTGTCTTATTCTTATTCATACGTCCCTTCATTTCCTTGCTTTTCTCCTCTCAGGCGTTACAATATCACCTTTTTTTTTCTACAACTATCATCTGTTTCTCTTGACATGCTTCTGTCGACGATCGCTGTCTCTATTTTGTCTTCTATTTGTTAGTCTTGTCCATTCCGTTTTGTCCTGTACAGCCTTTTTTTCATATGTAGTTTTGTTGTCTAGTCTTGCTTCATGTTTGTTTGCGTCTGTTAGTCTTGTCCACCCCGTTTTGTCCCGTACAGCCTTTCTTCCAGCAGTTGTTTTGTTGTCTAGTCTTGTCCTATGTTGTTCACGTCTACATGAGTAAGTGTACTTATTTGTGAATCTAATTCTCAGTGGGCTTCCAGACTTCTTCCTCTTCTTTTTTTCTTTTTTTTCCTTTTGTATTTATGATGCTTCAACTGATCTTCCCCATTGATGTTATTATTACAGAGGGGCCCACATTCTACAAGCTCTGTCTTTTTAGTGGGTCTCTCCATTTTTCGCACTTTAAGCAAAGTTATACATGTACTTCATTTCGATCAATTCTGCTTCTTTTTTTACTACAATGTATAATTACGATAAGGTTCTCAATTGTTGTACATTCTTTTGATACCTGTTTTGTTTACCTTATTCTCTGTTGTCAAAAGAAGTGTGACTTATATGTTTTGTCGAAAAATGAAATAAACTTTGAATTAAATTGAATTGAATTGAACTAAAGACGTGAAAAGGTTGAGGGACAAACAATTTCGAAAAATTTCGATTACAATCGAGAGCTGGGATCTTGAAACGAAATAATGAAATTAAGTGTTGTGCGTCTGTAAATAGGTTCCAATCACGATCACATGTAAAAGTCATAAAAAGCAATGCTGAATTTATGTATGTGCCATTCTACCATTCTACATCTGATGTAATATAATATAATATTCATCCAAAATTTCATCCCTAGCCCCAAAACGGAAGCGATAAGACTATTTCCCTCTGCACCCTTGGTTTGGCCCAGTCAAACCTTTCCAACGCAATCCTCCTTTTTACAGACGTTCCTCTTCCACTGACAGCATGTTGTTAAGCGGAAGATTGCTATGATATAGGAAACATGTGTCGAGCCAGGACATCCATCTCAATGCATCTTGAAGACTGTGGGTCTTACAATAATTGAGGACACACGGCGAGACAAACTGACTTCAAATCTACTGTGCATCCTTGAAACAGTAAAAGTCCCATTCCAATGGCCATCGGAGGCTCATCTGATCCCAAAAATACCAACATTCATGCTTCCCGATGAGTTCCGATGAAATCTGAGCTGACAAAAGGGAATTGGGAGCCCAAAATTTTAGCAATTCCAACGAAGATTTGACGTTGATCGGGGTATAAATCGGACCGAAGGGTGGTTAGTCGCCCCTTATCTGTCATCTGTTCACCTGATTGTGATTGGAGGGTGATCTGTCACTGCCCCACCAAGACACCAGACCTACTACTCGGTCAGTAATCGCATGCAAGGTAACCATACTCAGACCAGATAAGGGGGTTGATTTTCGGCAAAATCGGAAACCGTGTATGGAGGCAGGTAAACAAACTCTCCAAAACAATACAACTCCTAACGATATTTTAAATGAAATGCCAATTCCATTATCTCTGTAGTATTTAGATACGGAGGAAGCTAAAACAATTCAAACCAACAACTATTATATCATGGGCGTAAGTCCCGAAGGGGGGATGGGGGGGGGGGTGGGGAGAATATATCCTCCCCCCTGAAACGGAGGAGGGGAGATGGCCTGTACAATCACACCCCCTGAAATTTGAGAAAAAAAAATGGAGGAAGCAAAAATGTGATTGTATCATTTGTGACCGTGCACCACAAAACGAACATGAAGTCGCACCCTCTGATTTTTCGTGAGGACTGAAAATAAGTGAAATGGGTCAACCTAGCCGATACTGAGTTTTTCATATTTTCTGAAAGAGCAGGTCTTCTTTTACATTATGCTAAAATTTGGTATAAAAAAAAAACAACGGGCGGGAAAGTGTGTTTTTTAGCAGTTTATCTCGAACATTTTTGGCAGATTAGTGTGATTAGGTGTGTTTTTAGAGTTCCCTTTTTCATTTCTGAAAGAATTTGTACACACTCTTCACTTTCAACTCTAATAACTTTTGAAAAGATAGGGCTACTGCTTTGAAATTTGGCATAATTATAAACAGAATGTGTTAATGAGGCATGCTTAATTTCAGTCTAATCTGATAATCCCTTCATTGTTGTGACTCTGGTGGTTTACTTCCTTTATTTTGTTGCATTCATCGCACAGCCAGCACGGTTTGGTAAAGATAATAGACACTGTACTTCAGAGCCTCTTTTCTCAGTTCACACTTTTTATGAGTTTGTGCTTTAATAATAATAATAATAATAATAATAATAATAATAATAATAATAATAATAATAACAATAACAACAATAATAATAATAATTGCATTTATATGGCGCTTTATACTTACGTTTCTCAGTGCACTTTTGCTACTCATACAAATACACTAGAAAACACAATAGCATTAACAAAATCAGGGTTAACAGTAACAAAAGAAGAAGAAAGAAAAGAAAAGCAAAGAAAAGACAAATACGTGTGATACAATGGTACAATAATTGATAACTGTGTGTGCCTCCAGAAAAAAAAAATACAACTGATTAAACAGGTAAGTTTTGAGAAGAATTTTAAATGGTTCGACAGATGAGGCATTCTGAATATAGAGAGGGAGTTTATTCCAAAGAGTGGGAGCAATGGAAGAGAAGGCTCGGTCACCATAACGGGTTTTTGTACTTGGGCCATGAAGTAATTGGAGAGAGGAAGATGAACGGAGGGGTCTGGCAGAAGAGGAGGAGCGGAGAGAGACTAGGTTTTCAAGATATATGGGTGTAAGATTACATGTGATTTTGTACGTCAGAAGTAGGATCTTGAAAGTAATACGGGAATCGACTGGAAGCCCATGGAGAGAGCGGAGAACAGGAGATATATGGTCATGTCTGCTACTAAAGGAGAGTAATCTAGCAGCTGAATTTTAGATACGTTGGAGAGGGGATATGTGAAAAAGAGGGAGGCCGGCAAGGAGGGAGTTGCAGTAGTCCAGATAAGAGGAGACGAAGGCATGGACGAGCCGCTCAGCTGATGAATAATCAAGCAGACGCCTGATCTTCCCTATTTTGAAAATACCTCATGATGCAGACTTACAAAATGTTTGTGATATGGTGTTTAAGAGTTAAGTTTTTGTCCAAAGAAAAGCCAAGGTCTCTAACACAGTCAGAGACCTTAATAACCCCATCCCGAGTAGTTAGATCTGGTAGAGGAACTGTGCTCCTAAACTGTGATGAGAAATGGATGAGTTCAGACTTGTCTCCGTTCAGACGGAGTCTGTTGGCAGTTGACAAGGCTTTGATGTCGTTGAGACATTCTCTCAGTGAATTAAAGAAGATATAAAGTTTTGGTACCTCAAAAGTTTCCCTCAATTTCCTTGTCTTAGTTTGTGTTTCGGCTTAAAGTACCTTTCATATGTGACCCTGCACCTGAAAACAAACAAAAAGTCGCCAGACATGAATTTTTAGTTCAGACCATATTCTGAAAGAGCAGACTTTAAGCTTTAAAATGATGTATAACTCAAATCAAATGGACTCTCCGAACTTAAGGCCCGGTCCCACTGCACTTACGGATGCCAAGAGGATGTAAAGCGTACAAAAAATCTTGCCATCCCTCGGAAAACGCTACGAATCCGCTGTGTACCCATCGCATACGTGTTTCATCCGCTCTATCCATCGAGCATCCGTCCACTGTGATTTTATCCGCGCAAAAAGTTTTAAGCTGCTTAAAACTTTTAGAACGGATGAACTTTCCGCTGTGTACGATGTAAATCCGCGACATACGTGCGGCATCCCGTAAACGTCCGCTGCATCCTCTCTGCATCCTCTGGGCATCCTCGCAACTCACATCCGCTGCAGCTAAAAACGGAAAGAGGGAGGAAAGATATGGTACGTGGAACGTCTTTACATCGTTAACAGCACGTTAATAGAAAGGATGTAAGCGTGTGCATCTCGTATATAAAGCATTTCGAAAGCATCCCCTCTGCATCCGCTCTGCATCCGCTCTGCATCCACTCTGCATTCGCTTTTTCTGCTATGCGTCCGTTTCGCAATTATCTCCGGTAACCACTTCGGAGCTGTCATCCCCTTCCATCCGCTTTCATCCGCTAGGCTTCCGATGAACATCCGTTTAACATCCCCGCTACATACTACCCACGTCCGTTCTATTTCCGTTCTGTTACCGCCAATTTTCGCCAATTTTGTCAATTTCTGGAGCGGATGAAAGCGCATGAAGCCATCCCCGAAATTTTGCTCGTCCGCTGTGTCCTTTCTGCATACGCTTTGTGTCCGTCGGCCAGTGGGACCGGGCCTTTATCTAAATATTGGAAAGAAAGCACAAACTCAGGAGAAGTGTGAACTGAGAAAAGAGGCTCTGAAGTACAATGTCTATTCAAGCGCTTAATTTTTACCAAACCGTGCTGGCTGTGCGATGAATGGGACAAAAAACAGGAAGTAAACCACCAGAGTAACAACAATGAAGGGATTATCAGATTAAAATGAAATTAAGCATGCCTCATTAACACATTCTGTCCATAATCAATGCCAACATTCAAAGCAGTAGCACTATCCTTTCAAAAGTTATTACAGTTGAAGGTGAAGAGTGTAGACAAGGTTTTTCAGAAATGAAAAAGGGAACTCTAAAAACACACCTAATCACGCTATTCTACCAAAAATGTTCGAGATAAACTGCTAAAAGCACACTTTCCTGCCCGTTTTATGATACCAAATTTTAGCAGAATGTAAAATAAGATCCGCTCTTTCAGAAAATATGAAAAAGTCAAGTTCGGCTAGGTTGACCCATTTCACTTATTTTCAGTCCTAACGCAAAATCAATGTGTGCGACTTTATGTTCGTTTTGAGGTGCACGGTCACATATAACTAACACTGTGAGACTTACTCGTCCCAAAGTGCTCTCATGTCTTTGTGAAGTAACTTTGTTAGGCCTAGACCCTAGTCAAAATTCCTCAGGCTCCGAATCCGAAAGTTTCGGCGAAAGGCAATAGAGCTAGACCTATTTGTGTTGTGTTGGATAAACGTCAGGTTATGTAACATGTTAGACCCTATGCTGTAGATCTAAGTCTAAATCTAAGACTTGTCTAACGTTAGACAGTCATAAATGTTTGAGTCTTGCGTCTCTTTTCTAACGTTAGACTTAACGTTAATCAGAACTTTCAGGGTCCGTATTCCGAAAGTCTAGAGAAAGATCTAGTGTAAGATTAAAATAGGCCTAATGATAGAGCAGGGCTGTTTATAAAACTAAGTATGTAAGGAAGTCTAAAACTAAAACTTAACCACTTAGAATCCTAAGTCTACAGTGAAGTGTCAATGTTCAATTATCTACTCCATACCATACTGTCTTAAAATTAGAGGGTCTAAATAGCTGACAATAGATTATGGGAAAAATAGGTAAATGGACAAAATAGAGACAGTTAAGAATAAGTTGTATTTTAATTCTTATCTAGACCCTAACACTAGTGAGACTGGGTTGCGTAAATTGCATGCATGATCCCATGCTGCATGCTAACGTTACAACTTACAAGTAAAAAAAAAAGTTACATTACAAATTTACATGGCATAAAATTAAAAAAAAAAAAAAAACACCTCTGGTTTGATCCAGAAGGAATAGGCCTAGAGAGCGAATGTAATTTCGATCTAGACCTAGATGTATTTTTTTTTTTTTTTTTGCTAATTAAAGAGTCCTGTCTCGTGTTAGGCTTAGACTAAAGTAAACCTTCTAAGTTTTAGCATATTTTTTTTTTCTGTCAGTATCGTGCATGTATAGCTAGCCTGAGGCTGTAGACTCGTGTAGCCTGCTACGTAGCCAGCCTAGAATAAACGATACATAAAAACTAGACTAGATCGATCTAGGTCCAGACATCCGATTTAAATTTATTTTGGTCTAGACGGACTCTAGCCTAGACTGTACAGATCTAGATCTAGATGCTAGTTAGCGGCTAGGCAATGTAGCACCACATTACAGCCCTGGCAAGCTTCATATTAAACACGCAACGTTACAGCTAGATCGGTCTGGGAATGTTTTACTTTTTAGGTTTGAGCTGCAATCTGAAAAAGCAAAACGTTCCAAGAATGATCTGCAATTTGTTAATGTTATGAAGCCTGCTCTGTGATCAGGGCATACATGTAAATGGGCCCAAGGTTGAGGATGGTGCATCGTGAATACTTGTACAATGATGTATACATGCATACATAATTATGACAGAAGATTAATCCTGGTCATTCCGCTGTAGATACTGCGTTTTTCCTTGGGGAAATTCGTTCCATTGTAGATACTGCGTTTTTCCTTGGGGAAATCAGTCAATTGCATGGGGTTTCCCCAAAGTATCGACATTTTCATCAATAACTTAAAAACAAAATAAAAACACAAAATGATATTTTCCAGGAAAATTGGTAGCTAGATAGACTAAAATTCCACAATGAAGGATTTTTTTTTCAAAAGAGTATATTTTCCAGGGGCTTTGGCAAAAATATAAAAATGGTGAATATCTCGGTTGTTGAGAAATAGAGCTGGATGTAGATACTGCGTTTTTCCTGGGGGGGGGGGGCAGTGCAATGCGATTGTAATAAAATCATTATCAAATTGAATTGAATTGAATTGTATTACTTCCCATTAGGTCATGTGATTTTGCATATATCAATACACGCGTGAACGTGGAACAAAGAAAAGTTGCGGGCACGACAAACGATTGAAATTATTACCGAAGAATTGAAAGATCTAGCCGTACAGAAGCAACCCAAAATAAGTCATGATTTGTGAACATTTACTCACCTTACTCTTGTATAAATCGGTCTTGCAAGTCTTGCAACGAGAAAGCCCCGCTTCAATGCAATCGGGAGTTCTAGAACGAAATGGAAGTGAGCTGTCGCCATGAGCTATCAAAAATTTGAGCCTTGATCGTCTTCCCTGATGTGATTGGTCAATTTGCGGTATTGACGTGTTAGTCTTTGCCCACGTACTGTTTATGAAACTGACACGAACAAAAAATGCTATTTTATTTGATCAAACATCAACAAACATTTTTACATTGATTAATTTGCAATCTTAAAGATGAACATCATCCACAATTCAAATCACTACTGATACTACATTACAAATCATAGCATGTTTGAACGCAACACTGTGCTCTAGGTTTTTGTAGCAGACTGACTCTTCTATTTGGAGGTTAAAAAATTTAACCTTTCTCAAAAGTGAACCCCATTCGGAGTAAATAGCACCCACAGAAGTTAGATATTCAACCCTAGTCCACGCAAGGGTGCATTTGGTCATACTTAACCCCAAATTGAACCCTGATTTCTTAATGTGCATTGGGTGCTGTTCGTTATTTCGAAGGTTCGTTATTCCGAAGGTTCGTTAATCCGAAACACACAAATTCCCCATACCTAGAGGCTCGTTAATCCGAAAATGAAATAGGATTCGCTATTCCGAAGGCTCGTTGATCCGAAATGATAAAGGGTCCGTAACGAACCTTCGGAATAACGAGCTTGGTTTCATTTTCAGATTAATGAATCTTCGGAATAACAAACCTCATCACATTTTCGGATTAACAAACCTTCCGAAGGTTCTTTGTTCCGAGGGTTCGTTATTCCGAAGGTTTGTTGATCTGAAAATGAAAAAGGGTTCGTTATTCCGAAGTATCGTTGATCCGAAATGATAAAGGGTCCGTAACGAACCTTCGGAATAACGAGCTTGGTTTCATTTTCAGATTAATGAATATTCGGAATAACAAACCTCATCACATTTTCGGATTAACAAACCTTCGGAATAACGAACCCTCGGAACAAAGAACCTTCGGAATAACGAACCTTCGGAATAACGAGCTGTAAGCGACTAATCCAGTTGATGCAGAGAAGACCCATTTGTTCCAAGACTCATACCTTCCCCTGGTAACAGTCCCCCCTCCCCCCGGAGATATGTCTACAGATGGTCGAGCCTATCCTACCAAGGCCAAATCCACATAGCATCAATTTGCTCACTGAATAACATCTTACAAGCAAGCATGCAAATTCGCCCAAGGCAGGTGGGAGATGTCAAATCCTCACTATAGCCAAATCACGAAGACAAAAGAAAGTCCAGTGGCTAACATCATCTTTTATGTTTGGAACTTTTATGGAAGAATTTGTGGAAACCCACTGATTCCCACTGATCGGTTACTAGCCATCCCCTTTAAGGAGTGCGTTCGGATCAACCTTCCTGTAGCTTCTTATGTTTGAGAAGCTACAGCGTGGATTAAGTACATGCAGCAGTATTAGTAGAACAAGTTAGGGAAATCATTTTAAGGAAATTCGGTCAATGAGAATCGGAAAAGTTATGACTCTTACAGTTTCGGTAATCTACCACATTTCATGCATTGTGTGGCTTCGCCTATGGAAAACGACGTTAGCATAAGGAAAGAAACATAAACGCTGCATTTCTTTTGTACAACAGTAGCGGCTCCGAAACTTTAACATTTCATAACTTGTAAACAGATAGTCCGATTTTTGTCAAGCTTTCACTGATGTGTTTAATAAAAAGGAAAATCCAGTCCAAATACATATCAGTCGGATAAGAAAAATCAAAATTACAAATTCAACTGTAAAATCTAGATTGATATCGGATGAAAAATAAGGAATTAATGACATTTTGAAGTTTCTTTTTTTTTCAGGAAACAGTAAGTCAATCACAGTGATGCAAATGACAAAGTGTGCATGTCATCCCCTCACAACTTGCCATATAAATTTAGTTTGCACATACAATTTTGAAATTTCCAGTTTTTCATTAAACGCAATTATGCTCCAGTCTCAAATCCTGGTATATCTAACCGGTCACTATAGCTATATTCTGAAGTTATTCAACCAGGAATAGCATCATGTTTCAGACGTTGAAGACAGAAACATTTAATTTCGCCTTTTTTAGTACATGATCAATGAAAAGCTGTGAGGTTATTACATGGTTAGCTCACTCATCTGTTTTTCTATATCCACAGTAAAAGATCTGTTTTGCAAAAATTAGCAGAACTTCCATATGTCATCCAATATTAGTCAGATTTGTTATCGTTAAACTCGTAATATTTTACTTTTATTTTTCAGACTAACTTTTATTTGACTGAATTTCCCCTTTAATGTTGCTACATACACTCAATTAATACTCTTATTTACTTAAGGGGATGATATAGTTTTGATTAATACCTAACTTCAGATTTGTGGCATCGTGTTTTTTTTTTTTTTTTTTTTTTTTTTTTTTTTTTTGTTGGGACATAATGAGAACCCTCTTATGAAATATGAAAGATCATGTCGAAATGGAGTTGATGAAAATTGGTTTTGAAATGACTGAGGTATCCAAAACAGAGCAATCCTGATGAAAAGTGCTACCCACCTTTTATTACGACAGTTTTGTTTTACTTTGTGTTTGGATGTCTAAGCCATTTCAAAACCGATTCTCATCCAATAAACCTTGAATTTACCTTAGAATTGTATGCTCTGTAATACTTCCTAAATGCTTTCTCGGGATCTGGTAAAAAGTTGTAAAGCCCAATCGCCATCTCCACCAATACTATACCATCCTCCTTTTAAGTCTCAATCCACATTAAAACGCAGAAGCGGACTTAATCATCGGCTCCCCAGCTTCACAATCAGGATGAATCAAGAAGAAGTTAACGGTTAATGTTAGATAAAAGTCTGTCGGGGCGCCCGTGTAGGCTTACCGTGATATCATCCTCCTCTTATAGACCCTGGCCATCAGTTGTCACTAGGTTTATGCAATGAGTGTACGATGAATGTCAGGTAACGGTTCAGCTGATGAGCTATTAACCCTTCAATCTCATAACGGATAGTAATCGGACGGTGCAGAATATCATTTACCCTTCGTTTAGTGTTGCATTTGTGCTTGGCGATTCTCGAACACTTCTCAGACTCGCCCGATTTATATAGGTTAGGAGAGTCCATTTGATTTGAGTTATACATCATTTTAAAGCTTAAAGTCTGCTCTTTCAGAACATGGTCTTAACTAGTAATTCATGTCACGCGATGTTTTGTTTGTTTTGTGGTGCAGGGTCACATATGTGACCCTGCACCTCAAAACAAACAAAAAGTCCCCAGACGTGAATTACTAGTTAAGACTATATTCTGAAAGAGCTAACTTTAAGCTTTAAAATGATGTATAACTCAAATCAAATGGACTCTCCTAACCTATCTATATATTGGAAAGAAAGCACAAACTAAGGAAAAGTGTGAACTGAGAAAAGAGGCCATGAAGTACAGTGTCTATTCAAGAGCTTAATCTTTACCAAATCGTGCTGGCTCTGCGATGAATGGGACAAAAAAAAAAACAGGAAGTAAACCACCAGAGTAACAACAATGAAGAGATTATCAGATTAAACTGAAATTAGACATGTCACATTAACACATTCTGTCCATAATTAATGCGAACTTTCAAAGCAGTAGCACTATCCTTTCAAAAGTTATTAGAGTTGAAAGTGAAGAGTGTGGACAAGGTTTTTCAGAAATGAAAAGGTGATTTTAAAGACACACCCAATCACACTATTCTACCAAAAAATGTTCGAGATAAACTGCTAAAAAACACGCGTTCCTGCCCGTTTTGTGATACCAAATTTTAGCATAATGTAAATCAAGACCCGCTCTTTCAGAAAATATGAAAAAGCCAAGTTCGGCTAGGTTGACCAAGTTCACTTATTTTCAGTCCTCACGCAAAATCAGTGTGTGCGACTTTATGTTCGTTTTGAGGTGCACAGTCACATGTTATAAAATGGGTTCAAGAATGTAGCCAATAGGAAGCGCTGAAATGAGACACACCTCCTTCCTTTACTTCAGTACAATTGCACTGCCTGTAATCCTATGGTAGATTGCCGATCGTCTGTGCGCGCGGCGGCTCCTTTGATGAATTGCATGCATACGCGTACGCGCTGTCAATCCTGTAAACAACTTCTAGTTTGGGCTGCCGGCCGGCCGGCCTGTCTTCCCTTGTGCATAACATATGTGGCGTACGTACGTATAACTATACACAGCCCAGTCGCCGCTGTACATACGTAGCGCGACAGGGCTGTACCAACGAAGCTCCAAACACGAAGAGGGTCCAACGATAGCATGCGATCGGATTGAATTTTGATACTTTAGATCATTTTTTTGTCACTTCAAACTCATCTGACGAACAAAATGATAATGAGACTTCATATCTATGCTATGAATATTGAAATTTAGATTTGATAACTTACCTAAAATGATGGTTATATGCAGCATGTGTGAACGGTTCACGAACGGTACATCGTCTTTCACGCCAGGCCATTTCCAATATCCGGGAGGTCACATGATCTGAATGCCCTTTCAAAAGGTCGCGCTGTCGACCGTGCTGCTACACCAACACTCAAGCAGCGCATCGCACGCACGCAAAAGATTTCCGCAGAGATCAAGGCGCCATTTTGAATTCTGCAACGATGAACCCTGACGGTGTTAGGGAATCCGCCAGAAAGTATCATTTTTTGGTTCCACGGACTTATCACGAGGGCACAATGGACTTACGAACCTTCTGTAATACAAGCATGCACTTAAGGTGAGTAACGTTTGGTAACGTGTACATTGTTTATAAAGAACGTATAAATTTTCATAAGTTTTGTAGTTGTGTTGTGGTTCCCCACTTTGTAGGTGCCCGCTCGTTGGTCAGACGCTGTATTCGCGTAGCGTATTAACAGCGTCTGGTCGGGCTAACGTACGTATACTGTACCGTACGTACACTTTGTACAGTGTTGTAGACCAAGCGTTATGGGACCGGACGCGTACATGGAGTCACTTTGAAGAGCAAATCCAACGATTTAGCAGGTTAATTCTCACGCCGTTTTCAGAGTATGTTGTCTAGTAGGCCTATATGAGGAGTCTATATCAAGTCTTTAAGGTAAAGGGTGCATATTCTATGTAAAATAAGTAAGTTTTCATGCGGGTGTCCGGAAACCCAACCCCCCATTATACTTATAGGCCTACTGTATGTGCGGGACTTCCGCGAGTGCGACGTGCGTAAAAGTTTGGGACGAACATCTTCGGACGTCTTGACCCACAAAGGTACGTGAAAAACGCTGAAAAATGATGTTAGTTTTCGAATTTTCGACCCATTTTATAAAACAAATGATGCACAGGATTATTTCGTGGCGTTACTGTAGGCGTAGCTCACTCTCGGGTATTTACAATGTAGTGCAACATGCACTCGGCTTCGCCTCGTGCATGTTTCACAATTGTAAATACCCTCGAGTGCACTACGCCTACACTAACGCACTCTATCCTGTGCATCATTTGTATAATATAGGTTTTCCCGGTCAATTTCATACTTTTGTCACTCAAATTCATTAATGTGCATTCAAATTCACGCAGCGCACGCACGCGAAAATATTGGGGCATTCAAATTCAGAATCCGAGCGATCAATTTCATTTATGAGCGTTCTATTTCGTTTTCGTGCAATCAAATTCACGATTGGGCATTCAATTTCAAAATGCGAGCACCGACTTTCCTACTCGTGCATTCAAATTCATACGATAGTCACGTGATAGTCCCAATGAGCTTGTTTGGAGCGTTCAAATTCATTTTTAGGCGATCAAGTTCCTACTTCGTGCAATCAATTTAACGAGGAAAATGGAGGAGACTTTTAAGAAAGGAAAAAGGGCCAACACAACCAATGAATGCTTGCATATAGTGTAATTAGGATTGTTTACGTGTTCTACATTGTTCTCTGTTCATGTATTCTTTGTTTTTCATCTCAATAAATTTCAAATTGCAATGTCCAATCAGCAGTGCATCCAAACAACACAACGACTAGTAATCATATTTTTTGATGATACTGCATGCTGACAAGGCCCTAACACCAACCATATAATGACAATTCATCAATTTAAGACAAATTGACACACAATGATCTCATATAGTCCCGCAAAATTTAATCAATAAGACAGCAATACACAGCAAACAACACGTATAAAATGCTCATGTATCAGTTTCAATATAGTCGAAATTGTGTTTTTTTCCTCGAAAGTGTCACTCAACCCTCCGTATTATGCTCGTCTGTAGGCCTATACAGTGCCTAATTTTTTTTTTATCAAAGAAGATGGCTGGATAACCCATATTCAGCTGCAAAAGCTGGTCCTTTATGGGGTCCAGTTATGTTTTGCTCTTTGCGATGAATAAATGAAGTGGGATCTTTTACGTGCATGAGTTGTGACTCTTTAATTTACACGTGGGACCTCCATTCCATGTCCAATCCCAGGGAAATGTGCCTGTATATTCCTATTTGCTAAGCGCGAGTTCAAAGTTGTCATTTAACAGGTGGACCTCTACTGAAAAAAAAATGAATAATCATCATAAATCCCAATATATTCAAAGCCAAGTGAAAAACACATGCATACACGGCCCCAAAGTAACTAAATTCAGGACTTCTTTTAAATTGAATGCAGTTATTTGGAACATGGTTGCCTATTCACGAATTTGAATGACCGACGACATTCTGTCGCCAGCTTGACATGAATTTGAATGCTCTTTGATGAAATGCGTGCTCCTCTTTTAAATTTGAATGCTCCGATAGTGAATTTGAATGTTCCGATAGTGAATTTGAATGCTCCGAGAGTGAATTTGAATGCTCGGATAGTGAATTCGAATGACCGGATTTTGAATTTGATTGCTGATTCAGTGCCGCGAGCGTGGAATGCGTGAAATCGAATGCTCGGAATAGGAACTTGAATGACAAAAGTATGAAATTGACCGGGAAAACCTATATTATGTGACCGTGCACCTCAAAACAAACAAAAAGTCGCCAGACATGAATTTTTAGTTAAGACCATATTCTGAAAGAACAGAATTTAAGCTTTAAAATTACTTATAACTCAAATCAAAAGGACTCTCCTAACCTATCTAAATATTGGAAAGAGAGCGCAAACTCAGGAAAAGTGTGAACTGAGAAAAGAGGCTCTAAAGTACAGTGTCTATTCAAGCGCTTAATCTTTACCAAACCGTGCTGGCTGTGCAATGAATGGGACAAAAAAAACAGGAAGTAAACCACCAGAGTAACAACGATGAAGGGATTACTTAAACTGAAATTAAGCATGCCTCACTAACGTATTCTGTCCGTAATTAATGCCAACTTTCAAAGCAGTAGCACTAATCTTCCAAAAGTTATTTCCAAGAGTTGAAAGTGAAGAGTGTGGACAAGTTTTGTTTTGTTTTGTTTTTTTTCAGAAATGAAAAAGGGATTGTAAAGACACACCTAATCACACTATGCTACCAAAAATGTTAGAGATAAACTGCTAAGAAACACACTTCCTGCCTGTTTTATGATACCAAATTTTAGCATAATGTAAAAGAAGACCCGCTCTTTCAGAAAATATGAAAAAGTCAAGTTCGGCTAGGTTGACCCATTCACTTATTTTCAGTCCTCACGCAAAATCAGTGTGTGCGACTTAATGTTCGTTTTGAGGTGCACGGTCACATGTGGTCCTAACTAAAAATTCATGTCTGGCGACTTTTTGTTTGTTTTTATGTGGTACAGGGTCACCATTTGACCATTTTGTCCGTTTGAGAAAGGCGCCCGATGAAGAACTAAGCTCTAAGCTTAGTTCCTTCATCGGACCATCTTGCCTCATCGGATCACGCCCAATATGTCTGACACTGACCTTATAGCCTACAAACAGAAGTCGGATTCATCTGACGGTAGGCTTGTCTTTATCAGCTCGCAGTTCAAACTAGCAAGATATTTTGTGGTCTTGGAAATTAGCCCGTACTGCGCTCTATAAGTTCACGTATAAGCGCGCTGATTTACGAATTAGCCCAATATTTCTTGGGAAATTTTCCCGACCAAAAAGCGCGTTATTCACGTCTTCTCCACACAAACAGCGCCCTATTTTGACATCGGACTAGTTTCGCAACCACAAAATATTATATATCATTATATTCTGAAATTTCGGGTGCACGTCACGAGACCGACACCCACGAGTCATACAAGGCATTTTAGGTGGGTTTTTCAAAATGACATTAGGCCAGGAAAAATTAGTGTAGAATGAAAGCCCTACTATTCCCATATACAAATCTTTTTGAATTTTTTCAAATCGACCAAGCGGTTGCAAAAATATAGGCATTTTAATGTCACAAGTCATGCCCATTTTTCAACCAGGGGTCAAAGGTCAATCTTTTGTTTTACTTTATTTTCACAATGGCACCACCACAGCATGAACACAGAGAACTCAAATGCCTATAATTCCTTTACTGTTTGCCATATGAAAATGAAACTTGCAGGATATGTCAATGATAGACTGTGTCACAATTTCGTACTGTTTTTTAACAAATGCGTCTTATATTTTGAAAAATATGAATATTAATATTCATAAAAATGCATATAAATGCTTGTTACAGAATGATTAGTCACAATAATGGAACGAAATTTGCAAGATAGCTTCATAGAATATTTTCCCACAAGTCTACACAATCTTTCAAAAATATTGTTGTATGTGTTCAAAATATGAATATTGATATTCATAAAAATGCGTATAAATGCTTGTTACGGAGTAATTAGTCACAATGACGGAATGGAATTTACAGGATAGCTTCATAGAATATTTTCCCACAAGTCTACAATAATCTTTCATGAAAATTGTTGATGTGTTAAAAAATATGAATATTGATATTCATAAAAATGCATATAAGTGCTTGTCACAGAGTAATTAGTCACAATAATGGAACGAAATTTGCAGGATAGCTTCCTAGAATATTTTCCCACAAGTCTACAAAGATCTTTCATGAGTATTGATGATGTGTTAAAATATGAATGTGATCAATATTCATAAAAAAATATGAAATGTTTGTAGATTGGTAATGGTTCCTGATACCAGGAAAAATTGCAGGATTTCTTCATGACATATTTTGCAGTCTATGAAGTTCAAGTTGAGTGTCACAATTTTAGGATCTTGATTTTGGGATCTAGGTGTTAAGATCTTGCTTATTTGTCTCGCCCTCACTGGCCTCAGATTGTGTGTGCATGCATGTACCGGTACATGTTTACATGAAAAAAAAAAGAAATAAGATAATAAATACTGCAATTATGTAAATACATTCTACTTTGATTTCACCAAGTATAGTCAAACTTGGAATACCAGGTGACAAGTAAACTACTAAAGTTTTAATTTTAGAAACTGAAGAAATTTTCCAAAAATTCTTGCCAGTTGCAATGAAGTCTTTTCAAGTTGCTACCGTAACTCATGTACCGAGTAATACCATTGCAACTAAATTCTATTCAAATGCAGGCAGTTTGTAAGTTTTTCACTGAGACACTGGTGAGATAATTATTGATTAAAAAAAATACTGCCGACATCATCATCAAGATTGAATATCTCAGTTCGAAAATCCAGGTAAATCGCCAGTGGGTGACTGAGTGATACATAGTGTGCATACATTGTATAAAACCATGCAGTGCAGTACTAAGACAAGATCTGACTTGCATACTGGTACTTCAATCTGTCAAAATATTTTTAGTTTTTAGGTCTTCCATAAGGGATATTTGAGAGACACTTCACGACCACTAGGGATTTTGAAAGTTGCTGTCAAAATAATCTGATCGAATTTCGAAGAACAAAAATGGAACAAAGCCTGCTTTGCAGGTGTAGCTAGCTACCATTACGTGTACTGTGGTATAGGCAAGTCAGTGTGCATGTTATGCACAGTAGAATCTTGGCCACTACATTGAACAAAACATACGATCGGAAACAAAAACCTGATCATAAATTTGACATTCAAACCTCAAATTCTCGTGAAGGATAGTATAAACTAAATATGGAAACAAATAAAGTCACTCTCGGGGGTCGTGACACTAAGTGATTTAGATGAAGACATGGTCGATTTCTTCATTCCAACAGCATGGTTCATCATCACAGTATCCCATTTGATGTTTACCTGTTTACAACACTTACTAAATGGAACGAACCATTCGCCATGCAGGTAAATCAACTTAATAAGGTAACTGAAAATAAAAATTTTGCCACAATAATGACCAGACATTTAATCAATTGGCATTGAAATGACTGTTCATTAGTAATCAAAATGATAAGAAGGCACTCATTGCCTTTTACGAAACTATGAAACAGTTCATGTACAAAATGTTGCAACACTACGATACCTGTCCGTAATGGATCATTCCGTAAACAACCCACTGCTCTCAGCCAGCTGTCAACAGCTGTGACTGCAGTAAAACTCGGTGGAAAATTGAACGGGCAATACTGCCTAAAAATCACTCTAACATCACAACTAAATCATTTTTCACCATGAAACTTCATAAAAAGTTTTTTGAAATGTGATATTATCTACTCATGTGTGAAATGAAGGGATTTTGGCTCATCTTCAGGTTGAAATTGTGAAGCAAACTTTACTTTTGGCTCGTACACTGTGAAGCTCCATGAAAGGAGTTCCATTTCACATATCATCGGAATTGTCAATGTTTACTCTGTCTGTTCAGATACTTTTGGAAATGCATTGACCAATCACATCGAAAGTTAGCGAGGTATTCCGAGGAATTTTGGAGAGTTACTGATAAGACGGTGCCGTCAACCCAAAACTCTCCTCTGCTGTGCTGCACACACAAACCCTATGGAGTGACCTTCAGGCTCCATTGACTCAGTGTGGGCCAGCGGGGTGGTTGAAAAAAAGTGTCACGTGACTGAAAGGCCTAGTCATACAGCCCACAAGTCATACAGCTCACAAGTCATACAGCCCACGAGTCATACAGCTCACAAGTCATACAGCCCACCAGTTACACAGCCCACGAGTTCGACACTGAGTGAATTAAGCCCATGAGTTCGACATCAAGTAGAATAAGCCCGCGAGTTATACAGCCCATGAGTTCGACATTACGCACAAAAGGCTCACGAGATCGACACTAAGCAAAGAAAGCCCACGATACCGACAATACACTTAAAAGGCTCACGAGACCGACACTAGGCAAAAATGGCTCACGTAACCGACACTAAGCAAAGGAGGCCCACGAGACCAACAGGATGAACAGCGCCACCAATAGACCAATTAACTGTATAGGGTGTCCAGATAAGGGCATAAAGAAGGTATAAGAGATGGAAAAGGAGAGTTGCTATGGTATTACCCCGTCAACATTGCACTCCCTCACCCCCTGAACGGTTCAAGATCTTTAATTGCGTTTGCGTATGTGAGTGTTTTTGAAAACAATAAACAAAATTCAGTAAAGTGCATGAGATGTTTCAACATTACTTTCGAAAATGCCAAAACACCCTCGTTTCCCTATCTGCAAAGCCGATACCGGCATACCCACTTAGAAAAAAAAAAATATGATAAAATGATGTGGACATTCAGATCAGCCAACTAGAAAAATACCCAGGTATGAAATGAAGTTCACTACAAGAAAATTATTCACAAAATGGTCAATGTTGTAGTGCACACCTGCTTTATATGATATGGGGGAGGGAGGGGGCTAGTCATCTTCAAAGGTGTTGAAATAATAGAAAATCACAGAAAATCATGTAATCGTCAATTAAGGCAGCATTAAGAATTCGGAAAAAGAAGATTGATCCATGAAAGTAACTTTCCTATTTCTTGAAAAACGTACTGTTTTGAGAGTAATAATGTTACAAACACAAGCTACTGGGATCAATGTGAATCGCTGCGATAAAAAAAAAAGTTTTCATCCGTTGAATTTCATACATTAAAGTTAAGAGAAAATTACAAATTGAACTCTAAGCAGGCGGGTAAAAACAGGCAGAAAGGATATTTAATAAGGCCTACTTTACTTGTGAAGCGATAAAGAAAAGGGTAAAAAAACTTAGATCCTGTCCACCATCTAAGTAGAAATTAGGAAAGCCTATTGAATATAGCATGGTGGCATCTAAAAGTAAACCATTCATTGTTCTTGTCCTCTATCACTTGTTCATTCTTTTTTTTCTTTTTTTTTGGGGGGGGGTCCTATGAAGAGGACAATTCTATAAAAAAAAGAAAAAAATGGTAACAATGTCGCTCCCCGTAGCGTGACAGAACTGCCCCCTAAAAGCTACACGTGTAGAAATACGTAATTAATGTTGTAGATATGTAGATGGTGCTGTTATTAGTTAGTAACAATCTTTCGCTGGACAGCGTAACGAATTCTTTGCACCCGCCAGTATGTAATTTTCCCCTTAATGGAACACCCTGTACAGGTACATATTTCTAATTGACATGTAGATGGCGCTGTTCATCCTGTCGGTCTCGTGAGCCTTCTTTGCCTAGTGTCGGTCTCGTGGGCTTTCTTTGCCTAGTGTCGGTCTCGTGAGCCTCTTTTGCGTACTGTCGGTTTCGTAACCCTAAGTGTAAAGTGTCGGTATCGTGGGCTTTCTTTGCTTAGTGTCGGTCTCGTCAGCCTTTTGTGCCTAGTGTCGAGCTCATGGGCTGTATGACTCGTGAGCCGTATAACTGGTGGGCTGTATGACTCATGGACCTATTTTTGATGTCGGTCTCGTGGACCGTATGACTCGTGGGTGTTGGTCTCGTGGGATGACCCCGAAATTTGATGAAGACACGCCTTGTGATCACTTCGGTTGGTTGCCGGAAGCAACAAGCATTCCTTCCTACGAGTGACCGATGTAAAAGAAAAACCAATCATTGTGGAATCGGGGTATAATACCTATATTCCACAGAGAATTTCTATCATCAGTCACTTATCGGAAGCGGGTGCACGTCACGAGACCGACACCCACGAGTCATACAGCCCACAAGTTATACAGCTCACAAGTCATACAGCCCACGAGTCATACAGCTCACAAGTCATACAGCCCACCAGTTATACAGCCCACGAGTTCGACACTGAGTAAATAAAGCCCACGAGTTCAACATCAAGTAAAATAAGCCCAGGAGTTATACGGCTCACGAGACCGACACTACGCACAAAAGGCTCACCAGACCGACAGTAAGCAAACAAAGCCCACGAGACCGACACTACACTTAACAGGTCCACGAGACCGACGCTACGCACACAAGGCTCACGAGACCGACATTACGCAAAAGAGGTTCATGAGACCGACACTATGCAAAGACGGCCCACGAGACCGACAGGATGAACAGCGCCACCTATAGACCAATAAATTGTATAGGGTGTCCTGATACTTTAGCGTAGGAAGATATGAGAGATGGAAAAGAAGAGTTGCCATATCCGGCAGGGTGTAACCCCATCAGTTGCCCCCCTCCCCCCTGAAATGATCAGGATCTTTAATTGTGTTTGCATGGGTGTTTGTTTGTGAAAAAAAATGAACAAAGCAGAGTAAAAGTGTGTAACAGATCTTTCCACAGTAAACCTGCGAGGGTGTTGAATTAGTATTAATTAGAAATAAAAAAATAACGTAATCGTCTATTAAGGTAGCGTAAGGGATTCGGAAAAAAATTAGATGCATCCATGAAGACAGCTATTGTATTTGACGAAAAATGTACTGTTTGGAGGAGAATAACACAAGCCACAAATTGAGGTGAATCCCTGCGATATAAAACGTTTTAATCAGTAGCATTACATTACAGTTACAGAGAAAATTACAAATAGATCTTACTGCAAAACTTCCATGCAGGAGGGTAGAAAATCTAAAATAGAATAAGTAACTAGTGAATCGGGAAAGAGAAGAGGTAAAAATTATATCCTGTCCATCTTCTAGCTAAAAACTGGGAAAGCCTATCAAAATAGCACGATGGCATTATCAAAGCTTTGAAATGAATCTGTACATCGTTCTTGCCCTCTTTTTAATTCATTTGTGTTTTTTTCTTTTTTTTTGGTCTTTTTTTTTGGGGGGGGGGTATGAAGAATACAATTCTATTTTTCTACTTGATAACAATGTCGCTCCCTGACACACTTGCCCCCCACCAGAAGTATGTAAAAAAACATGTTTGATGTCGTTCATTAAAATTTACAAATTACAATCGCCAGTATGTTATTTTTCCGTTCATGGAACACCCTGTACAGGTGATTGACATGTAGATGGCGCTGTTTATCCTGTCGGTCTCGTGGGCCTTCTTTGCCTACTGTCGGTCTCGTGAGCTTTCTTTGCTTAGTGTCGGTCTCGTGAGCCTTTTTATCTTAGTGTCGGTCTCGTGGGCCTATTTTGCCTACTGTCGGTCTCGTGGGTTTTCTTTGCTTAGTGTCGGTCTCATGAGCCTTTATTGCTTAGTGTCGGTATCGTGGGCTATGTTTGCTTAGTGTCGGTCTCATGAGCCTTTTGCGCGTAGTGTCGAACTCATGGGCTGTATGACTCCTGAGCCGTATAACTCGTGTGCTGTATGACTCATGGACCTGTTATTGATGTCGGTCTCGTGGACCGTATGACTCGTGGGTGTCGGTCTCGTGGGATGCCCCCTCGGAAGCTAGGTTTATCGCCTCCGGCTACCTGGCGCAGCGGATCGAATCCGAATCCGATGGATCTGACTAGTGCTGGTAGACTATAAGTTCTGTGTCAGACATGTCGGGCGGTGATCTATTTGAGGCAAGAGTCCGATGAGGATTACAGTATACGTCTTGATAATGTGTGATGACAGTTCCAAACAAGAGGCAAAATATAAATATGACAGTTTTGTGTCAAATGTGTTTAATGTTCACTTTCCTTCAACCATATACAAATATTGTATGTTTAATTGGAAGAATGGCTGTATTGTCTAGGAGTGAAGGTATTTGGGGATGTGTGGATTTTTGCTTGATTTCGCCCATTTTGTAACTTATGCATTGAGTAATTTTGAAAGGTTTGGAGTAATTTACTGTAATTTACTGTAATTTAAATTTTGAATAGTAAAATGTAAGCACTTATCCTAGCCTTTGATCCCTGACCGTTGAAACTTCCCATAGAATTTCTATTGGGTAATACATGTATATATTAAAGGGGATGGCTAGTAACTGATCAGTGGGAATCAGTGGGAATGCTGGAGGATGATTGTTCCAATCCTTGTAGGATTCATTTTACAGTACATTATATATCTATTGTTGTGTGAAAATCATTTGCTTCAGAATGGTCTTATGTTCAAGTAATGTGCAGTTTAATGTTTCCAGGTTAGCGTGCCTGGTCAGTGACGGGCATTAATCTGCACATTACTTGAATATGAGACCGTTCTGAAGCAAAAAATTTTCACACAACAGTAGATATATAATGCACTCTTAAATGAATCCCACAAGGATTGGAACAATCATTCCTCAGCATTCCCACTGATTCCCACTGATCGGTTACTAGCCATCCCCTTTAAGCTTCGAAAAACAAAATCCTGCATGCTTTGCGTAAACGTGAGGGAAATAGAGAATTTTGACGAGTTAAGCTTGACTTTGACCCATGACCCTTATATCCCTTTTATAATCACTTCCAGTCAGTACATGAACATGTACTAAGTTCCATGAAGATACTTGAACCATTTGCGAGATATGGAGAAAAAAGTTAAATTTTGACATTTTCACCTCACCTTTGACCTCATGACCCAAAAAATGTCTTTGTCTGGAGATTCTTTATTTTGTATTACATCTATATATACACACAATATATATATATATATATATATATATATATATATATATATATTATACAAAGTTAAAAAAAAAAATTCTTTCAGGCAGTGCAGAGATATGGGGGGAATAGTGAAATTTTGAGCGTTTTACCGTGACCTGTAGACCTTTGACCTTGACCATGTGCACTCAGGCGCACCTTTACCCACTCATACATATACATGCCAAGTTTCATTAGGATACCTCAAACAATTGTACACTTAAGTTGTCCACAAAACTGATCACTGACAGAAGGATGGACGACGGGACAGACGGAGAACCCGAACACATAATGCCTCCGGCGACACTTCGTGGCGGAGGAAAATCCCTGTTGAATAAGGGGTGTTAAGCAGCAATGAGGACTCTCCATAGTAGGATATGCGATCAGGATCTAAAAAAGTTACCCGACGCTCCCTGGTAATATCTAATACGGTCCTGTAAAAGTTGAATTCCGAACTTTCATCAGTAGCAGTATACAGTGTACATGCAAAAAAAAACAAAAAACAAAAAACAAAAACAAACAAGCAAACAAGCAAACAAACGAACGAACAAAAAAAAAAAACAAAAAAAAAAACCCTGAGTAGACTAGTTTCGTAATCTGTTACTTTCAAGACGAAGAGCTTCTGCCCAAAGGTCATCAACAATCATTGCTTTGTCGTAACACATAAAGAAAATATTTTAATTAAAATACGATTTTAGGATGGGTAGGCTGAAGTGACCCTGACATTACACATAAGAAAAATACACTACGACTCATCCAAACTCGGATGCAAATGGTAATATTGAAAGTCAGAATTGTTAACACGTAGATGATTGAAATGTTTGGCGGCTATTTAAATAGTAATGGGGTTAAAATTCTTACATTAAGGTGGATGTTACATTCAGGATTCAAATGTAAAAGTATGCTACAGCATTTTTACAATAGGTTAAGAAGTTAAATTTGGCTTACCTTATATTCTTACACATTTTTCTCATAAATTTTTGTGTTGTTTTTGCAAAGAGATTGCTTCCTGGTAAGAGACATAGCAAGTAAAATCTTTCATTTATCTTCTTTACTGTTTCATTTGCCAATTATGCTGTTAACTTGTCCTTAAATTAGCAAAACATTTTATATCGAATTAAAGTACATTAGGAATAACGAGCTGTAACTTTGTTTATAACACTACTGCGTTTTGTCTCATGCTGTCATGACGCTCCTTGGGAACGGTAGGTAGTATTTACTGGTTTTTGCGAAAAACCAAGAGCAAGAGAGAGAGAGAGAGAGAGAGAGAGGGTTGAGGGAGGGAGGGAGGGAAAGAAGAAATCACCTTGTGCCTACTAAAGCACGACATTTTGCGCACGTCACCTGTAGGTATGCCATTTCGTGAAGCTAATCATTAAACGATTGATAAGCATTACGTCGTGGCCTGCTAAAGAGTGGTGACGAGCATCGGCGAGATGGGGGGCGATGGAAAAAAGAAAAAGAAGTTTCCACGACCGTCATTTAAATTGTCGTTGTCAGGCAAAAGATCAAAATCGAAGGGAAGAGGTAAGTGGCAAATACATTTCCCCATATAAAACATAGCCATGGTTTGGCTAGTGTTTCGATTTGTATAAAACTTTCTTATTTAAATCATGTTAAGTTGATGGTAGGGAGTTGAAGTTGTCTTGTTCACCTCATAAGACCACTGCAAACGCAGATTTGTTATTGTCATTTGTCATTGACGTAGTCTTATTCAACTTGTCAAATGTTTTCCACTTAAAGGGGACGGCTGGTAACCGATCAGTGGGAATGAGTGGGAATGCTGAGAGATGATTGTTCCAATCCTTGTGGGATTCATTTAAGAGTACATTATCATATTTACTGTTGTGTGAAAATTATTTGCTTCAGAACGGTTTCATATTTAAGTAATGTGCAGATTAATGCCCCGTCACTAACCAGGCACGTTAACCTGGAAACATCAAACTGCACATTACTTGAATATGAGACCATTCTGAAGCAAATAATTTTCAAACAGCAATAGATATATAATGTACTCTTAAATGAATCCCACAATGATTGGAGCAATTATCCTCCAGCATTTCCACTGATCAGTTACTAGCTATCCCCTTTAATACGAATAGATTATCATTCTGAGTAAACTTTTATTTTGAAAGGCAGGAGATTAGACGCATCCACAAATGATGTAGCTAAAGATTGTCATTCGAAAACTGTTAACAAGCACATTTTAAATCTGTAGGAAGAAGAGATATACTAGTATTTTGATTATGAGCTGAGAAAATGCTAGTTGCAGAAAAGTAAGGGTGTTTTAATTTTCTTTTTTTTAATGGTGACTTCCTGTCCAACATTTGATAAGTGTCGTACGTTTTAAGCATAGACAGAACAAAAACCCGACAAGAGAACCCGTCTGAAAGACATTCTTGCGGATACTAACAGAGTACAGTATGACTGACTGAATGTGATGAGGCATAAATACCTTTTTCCCCACTAGCTCTATCCCCTCTCAGATTTCTAATAGACAACCATAATTCCCATATAATGCGAGCCAGAACGCGCGTGATAGTGACATTTATCGGCAAATATCCCCTTCAACCTTTTAAACTAAGGTGTCTTCTCTGCTATTCAGTGTAAAGAGATACAGTGTTTTATCACAACTCAAAATACTTTGCAATATCTTTTTTTTTTACAATAGTAATATTTTGAATAGTCTCCTTAATGATATAAAAATAGATGATGATAGTTATAGATGAAGTTTCATCAATGGCGTTTTTAGGTTTGGTTGATAATAACTCTTGAAAGTCACTTATTTATAGTGTTTGTCATACAATATCTCAGAATATTGGAGTTATTATGTAAACATTATTTTCCCACTCCCATCTTTATAATGTTATATACAGCTTGAGTTTTTCTTTATCTTAATCATGGTATCATAGCTTGGGGGAACTCTTATCCAACTTATGTCGACAGACTGTCCCGTTTCCAGAAAAAAAAAAAACAAAAGAAAACAAAACTCTAGGAATACTTTTCCATGTTTTTAGGAGAGTTCAGACCGATGTTTTACTTTTTAAGACAAAATTGTATAGATAACCGACCTTTATTGTTATTATCTTGGCAAATTGATTGCAATTTATTGCAGTCTGTTTTCACCATCATGATGGGGCAAAGAACGTCCCTTCCATATAATATCAGACTCGTCACTGTCATGAATTCCATATGCCTTTAACTAAGACCATATTTTGACACAATCTATATTCACATTTGTTGGACCTAAATATTGGAAAGACCTCTGTAACAGTTTAAAGGCGTCTCCAAAAATGAATTCAATGAAGGATAATCTGAAAAAAAAAAATCATCATGAAAATTAATATTTTGTATATTAACATTATGAAATCGTAAGATTGTGCTGATTCTGTAATGGTTTATAGAAAAGAATTGAGTATATGAATATAAGAACGACCCAAGTCCATGGAAGACCATTTCGAGTAAACTAAAAAAAAACTTCATATCTTTTTTATTTGTCCATTAATATTCTATTTCATTGTGATGGGAATGCAACATTGTAAATACAAATTACAACATCAATATTATGACAATTAACGTTTACATTAATTGTGGAGAGGCCATTTTGTGTGGTGGACTTGGGTCGTTCTTTGATTCATGTACATGATATTCTGCTATAGAGATGAGAGAAGGACGAGAGAGGGCGCTATTATATGAATGTAAGAATGACCCAAGTCCTTCATTCTTACATTAATATAAGATTTAACTCATTCATTTCAGGCACTTCCGGGGGTAATTAGGATTTATCATTTATACACAAAATGAGTCCTTGCCTAAGCTACAATTTCCCATGTCAAACTGAATTTGGCCAAAAATTGGACTTGGGTCGTTCTTATATTCAGGTCCTCAATTTAAAAATCCAATTTTATATTCTGTTAAAATCGCGGCTGAGCTGCTCCATTCATCCATTACCTCTCGTCTTGTTGTAGTCCTCTTTTACATTTTTTTGTTTATCTTCACTCCACGTAATAAGTTTCATACACACACACACATACACACAATCTGTCTCTCTTCCTGCATGACAACAATTTGTTGTATTACGTGTGAGGGGAATGCATCTTACACACACTGCTTTTTAGCCTTGCTACCCATTTGCAGCATTTCCATATACTTAAAATATTTTGTAAACTTGTCCTTTTTTTATTTCTGATGAAATTCTTGTATTCAATTTCTGATACATGAATGAATGAAAGAAAAAGAAATAAATGAAAATTCAAGGGCACACCTATGTACATCGCACAATATCTTCTTTATGAATTCGGCATGAGTCGCAGATATTGAGAGTGACCCATGCACTCGGCAGATAAAGTGGCGAATTTCTTCACTATATCTGAACCATGGTATCACACCACTTTACTTCAATAATGCAAATACACATCCCATTCAGCTTTTCATAGATATTCTATTTACAAAACGTTAATAACAGCTTGTAATTATGAATACACAATCGACTCAATTCAACTCATAATGATACCAGCAGGTGAGTCGGAACAGGTAGGAAAATACTGGATCTATTATACATTATGTTGCAAATATGTCATTATTTTGCATACTATATATTGGAAATGCCATTCTTTTTCCAATAAAATGGCACCAAGTTCTTCAATTTTGTTTAATGCGTTATCATTTTAGGACCATTTTTGTAAACCCTTGATATTTTCAACATGTGATCACTTTGCTTTCTCAGAGATACCGAAACCAGCGAGAATTCGGCTTGCCATATAACCAGTAACGTCCACATTGTGTGAAATGTGGGGCAGACGGTGTGATTGTCATTGTCCGTTATGATTGTGAATGAGACAACCTGTTGGGCTCTGAGATGCTAAATTTAGTTGAAAAATAGCGAGGTTTTATATTGAAAGGCATGATTGGCAGTGACGTGAGTCACTGCCAAAGTGAAGAGCTGCTGTCCACATTCCACTATACCCCCGTCACACTAAAATTCGGAATCAGCACGAATTAACCAGAACCAGCCGGAATTAAGGAATTTGAAATTTCGCGCCACATTCGGGAGAAAAATCCAAAGTCTAACAGCTTGGTAGGAATGCTGTTCGAATGCTCTGAATGTACATCGAACCCTTCTCGAATCATTCTTGCACATTCCGAATGAATTAGCTCTCGAATGCTGCTCGAATGTACTTGGAACAATGTAGGAATGTTCAGAATGCTATTAGACGCGGTCGAAATTTGTGGTTCGATTGCTGCCCGAAGTCTGATGGTCAGAAGGCGCCTCGAATGCAGTACAAACTCAGTTCAAAGGCGGTCAGAAGGTTCCCAGAATGGCTACCAGACATGCCAAATATACTTTGAATGTTGACAAATTCAAACAGAATGCAGCTCGAACACTTAGAATACACTTAGAATGTACTTAGAATGCAACACGAATGACCGGTGTGTTACAAAAATGCCACCGGAATGGTCTCCAACAGCGTATAAAATGGTGATGAATCTTGCATTTTCACCCCAGTCTCAACTCGATTACGATAGAGTACGCGTATTGATCCCTTGGACCATGTTGCTTTGCTACAGATTGCTGTCCTCCAGCAAGACCTCCTTGAAAGAGAGTTTCTAGGCCAATTACCCCCTGGACAAATACCCCGACCTACCCTAACCCTAATCCTGATCCTGAACCTAATCCTAGCAATAACCCACATTTTATCTGTAAACCTAACCTTAACTCTAATCGTTTACTCTAACCTTTTCACTAACTAGTATTTAACTGGGGGTAATTGTATGCGCATTTTGAACATTTGAGATATTCTGAGAACATTTGACATATTCTGGCAGAATCTGACGTGCAACACCGTTCCGATTCTCCCTCAAATCGAGGTCAGATTGTTTCAAATGCTGTTGGAATGCCGTAGAAATATTATGAATGCAATGAGAGTCCAATTGTGACCGTGCATCACAAAACGAACAAAAAGTCGCACGCACATTTTTTTTTTTTTTTTGTGAAGACTGAAAATAGGTGAAAATGGTTACTTTGGTCAATCTTGACTTTTTGTAATATTTTCTAAAAGATCAAGTCTTCCACATTATGCTGAAATTTAGTATCATAAAATGAACAGGAAAGTATGTTTTTAGCAGTTTATCTCTAACACCTTTTTTTTTTTTTTTTTTTTAGAATAGTGTGGTTAGATGTGTCTTTAGAGTCCCCCTTTCATTTCTTAGAAACAAAAAAAAAACACAAACTTGTAGACACTCTTCACTTTCAATTCTCATAACTTTAGAAAGGATGAAGCAACTGCTTTGACGGTTGGCATTTATCATGGACAGAATGGGTTAATAGAACATGCTCAATTGCAGCTTTTTTTTTGTCCCGTTCATTGCACAGGTAGCACGGCTTGGTGAAGATTAAACGCTTGAATAGACCCTGTGCTTCAGAGCCTCTTTTCTCAGTTCACACTTTTCTGGAGTGTGTGCTTTCTTTCCAATATTTAAATAGATTAGAAGAGTCCATTTGATTTGAGTTATACATCATTTTAAAGCTTGAAGTCTGCTCATTCAGAATGTGCTCTTGACCAAAAAGCAAAACAAAAACATGTTTGGCGACTTTTTATTTGTTGTGTGGGTCAAAATTAGAATACCCTTCGAATGCCGATCGATATTCTTCCACTTCGAGTGCTCTTCGAATGTTTTAAGCATGGGCAAGGCATGGCCACAAGAATGAGCCTGAATGTTTGGAACGCACTCAGAATGTCGTCAGATTTTTAGAATGCATTTCGAATATGTAGGAATGCAGGCAGAATTTTCATTCCAGTGGCATCCATTCCGCCTCTAGCGTGACAGGGGTATAATTAACAGCATATATAGAGCGGATTTTTTTTTTTTTTTTTTTTTGAGTGAGAATAACTATAGAGCTCTAATAATATAACTATAGCGAACAGGAGGAGGGGGTAGGATTACACTTAAGGTGTTTGGTGATTTTGCATATGGAGGATGTGTTGTAAATTACAATTAACCTGTCGAATATTGTTTGGCAGAGATTGTTCATGCATAGTTTTGATGACGTTATTTTGGGGGCGGGGTGAGTTGGGCGACAACTATTGGTCCATTTCTGTGGGAAACAGGAGGCGACCAATGAGTACGCTTGGGCTGGGTTCGTGTTAGTCTAGCTAGCGGGGCATCGAAATTTTAGACTACATCTATTCCTCATTTCAAGTCAATTGAGGGCGCAAATCATGAGAGCTGCTAGCCCGTGTGGTAGTCGACTAAAAGTCAATAAAGAAACCTTCAAACAGAGGCGTGGAAGCGGGCGGGCATGGACAGACAGTAATGGCTCTGTCTATATATAGCTGCTATCAATTCGTTTTATTGGCTGCGCACCGACGTCAATCAAAACACATTGCAGAACCCGAAAGAATGTTTGTATTCCATTAAAAGTAGAATTTGCCCTGTGTGCATCACATCATTACAGTATTTTCTTATTCTTTCTCATTCATTTTATCATTTATTTTTTTTTTGTGTGTGCATGACATCTTCCTTACTTCAAATACAAATATGATCGAAGTCAGTGCAACTAACTTCATAAAAGAAAAAAATCATTAGGATTTTGCGCTTGGAAAGTACTCGAAAATTAAAGCCTAATGCAATCCTTCCGTGATGAGGTTAAAGGTCAAGTGACATTCATTTTTATTGTCAGTTTTGGAAATGAGATTGTAATGTTTCTCCAAGTTATTTTTGTTCACCCGGAAATACCTTATATTTTCATGTCAAATTTATGAAGATATTCGCGTAGCATTAATAACACTGCCGTCAAGATAACAATTCCAATCAGCTTTTAAATGTGGGCGTGACGAGTACATTGACTGTAAGCACTGTCGGCTATTCGGAGGCGTCTTTTTTTGGGGTGCACAGAAAAGCACGGAACTCAAAGTGAACTAAAGTGCATGTTAATGGAACTTCTACAGTAAAAAGAAAAAGAAACTCGTACTGCCAAAAATTCCACAAACTGCTGGAAAAGCATTGACATTCTCAACAAGTGTGTTATACCCTTGCAATCTGTAAGCTGCGTGATAGTCCCATGTGTGTTATTTGATGAGACGCGATGTATTTCGCCGAACCTTCAAGCTTATAACCGACGGTATTGGTATCAGATGTCATCATTGAAGATACTGAAAGATACTGAATTATTCATGATGTAATACTTTGCAGTTTATCTCTATACTCAGTGTGTCAGTGTAAGCTTGATATTCATTCATAAAACTTTTTGAAAGTAAAGTCAACGCTTCTGATTGAACTGTGCTGAGATCTGTCGGCGTACAGTTGGTTTCTTCGTGACGACCAGATATAGCATCATTGCCAACCACTCACCAGAAAACTGCATTTTTCTCCATGTGTACAAATAAATTAAAGAATATAATAAATGATGAACTGAACAATTTTCACATCTTGGAATTATCACCTATGTTATCTTGTACGAAAATAGAAATCTAATTATCATGACTACGTCAAGGGCCAAAAGTGCAGCAGAAGATGCCATTACAGCCATCGAGAATTACCTGAAGGGAGAGGACTTTCTTTCAGCTATCAAGACTGCTGTTGGAAAGGAAATTGACAAGTTCATAAATACCTTCATTCAACAGTCGGATAGACTCGAAAGCGATGTTGTTGTTGTTGTTGTTTGGTAAAAAGGAGCGAATGGACAATAATGAGGTCAAGCATCTCAAGGTGGAAACGAGTTCCCATAGACCATGGAGAAAGAGATCAAAACATTGAACAGCCTCATTGTCAATCCATCAACTTCCCATCCAGAATCTCCAAGTCAGCATTAATGAGGCTGAGCAGTACTCGAGACGCAATTGTCTCAAATTCTATGGCGTCGAACACAGCCCCGGAGAAGGCACGAATGACGTCATTTGTCAGCTCACTAAAGAACGTCTAAGTGTGCCCCTAGCGAACAAACATTGATCGTTTCCACCGTGGTTATTAGCTCTTTATGTGCCTTGGTGGAAACCCTCTGTGTGCCACGTTATTCTGAGACACGAAGGTAGTCATGCTTTGAGAAAGAATTCGGTTTTTCTAATTTGTAAAACTTCTACAAATTTCTGTTAAGGTGGATAACATAGAGAGCAAAGTTAAAGAGGAATGCCAAACTTTGCTTCAATATAAGTTGTATGACAAAACTATTTTCAATTTTTCTTTTAAATGACCAGTTGCTACATTACTGTAAAGGCATGACTTTTGCACATAAAGCCGTAACTGAAACTTAGAATGTACACGCAAATCTACTTGGGAACACCGCTTGATAGTCAATCACCACAGAGAATGCAAGCCGTATATGAGAGGAACAAAAGCGCGAGAAACGCTTTCATTGTACCGCGGGATTAGCGTTTTATCGATCGGTTGAGCAGAATATGCGAAGTTGGCACGCGCGCCGTCGACTGAGTCGGACGTGCGAACGTGACAGATAAAGTGTTAGTAAACACGATGCGGCGCTGAGTTGAGCGTGCCGTGTGCAAAATTTGCTTCTGCGCATTTTCAAATCCGAGAAACGTCCCGTCCTGGGGAAAACGAGTACGGTACTGAGCCAAAATAGCGTTCGGTCCCGATTCTGGGCAGGAGTGTATGGGGCACCAAGTGTTCGCTTGAAAATTCAGTCCAAAAAAGACACGAAATTACCTTAAAACTACAAAAATCATACACTGAAATCCATTTCGTTACAAAATGAAATTGTACAGACAATTTCGTAACAAAACAATTTCATTTTGTAACGAAATCTGGTTTAATTACAAAATTAGGAAGACAGTTATCCATTTTGTTACAAAATGAAACAACAAATTTTATTTTGTAAACAAACTCATTTTGTTACAAAAAGACTTGTGCTTTTTCATTTTGTGACAGAATGACATGGCAAATATAATTTCGTAACAGAATCTTATTTTGTTCAAAAAAAAAAATTCATTTCGTGTACGGAATTGAACTACAAAACAATTTCGTGCACGGAATGGTTCTACAAACTGCATTTCGTGTAGAGGGTCTAACAGAACTGAACTACACTCCCTTTTGTGTACGGAATTGAACAACAAAAGTAATTTCCCTGTAAGGTACTATACGAAATGGATTGCGTCGCAGACGAAATGGATTTCGTTGCACACGGAATGCATTTCGTACCATATCAAATGGATTTCGTACCATGCGAAACAGATTTCGTGGTACACAGAAAGGATTTCGTGTACGGAATGGCATTCTGTCAGTCTCTGCCGAGTAAGAGATATAAAAAGGACGCTGATTGGCCGCCTTGTTGATCATGTTTTCGCTGCAAGCAGCTCTGTATTACTAATTTGCATACCGTGAAAACAACGATGCTAACTCGCACGCTGTGATGCTGCGTCAACAATATTTTGCCACATTAGAACACGTGTCCCAGGCCATGTGCCTCTAATATCTTGGATGGACAGGGATCCTGGCTAACTCGGACTCGGAGGCAACTCGGCTCGGGGCCAGGGTTGTCTCGGCATACCCTAAATTTAACCCAAACTCTAACCCTAATCCCAAATCCTACTTTCATCCTAACTCTATCCCTAAACCCTTACCCTAACTCTAACCCTAAAATTCAACCTTAACCCATCCACGTATGGGCCTCTGTGTAATCTGTAATATCGCGCCTGCTTAGTAAGTTGGCCATGAACTAGGGCGCGATGTTCCCTACGGCGCGATCTCCACGCGAAGAGCATTCATACGTCATTGAAAAAACTGCCTGTGTCATTCCCACTAGGCAGGAGGGATGATGCGTGTACACACGTGCTAATATGCACTTAGTTGACTCAATACAGCACTAGTTTATGTGAATTTTATGAAAAGAAATAATAAATTGTGCAGGAATTATGGAAAAATATTGTTTCTGTGTATTTCATTCATAAATCCTCTTCATTTCAAGCCATCTGTAATCGCATCTTACCCACTTGCGAATCGACGTGTCCATAATGTCCTCGAGCCCCCGAGATAGCTCTGGAACATTCCATTCAATGATGGGGGTTTTATTTTGCAACGTTATCTAATAACTCTCATGTAAGCAAGTTCTTGCTATGGCTAATCTATTTTGTAATGTATCATAATCTATCTATGCTGAGATAACCTAATTCAAATTTGCAGAGACATAGAAAAAGATTTGTTTTACAATCGTGATATATTCAACTACTCATTTACCCTGTGCTGAAATCCGCATGTCTGCTCCGCACATGTTATCGCTATCGCTCAAACTTCGATCGCGATGGCTTGTGTGTGTGACGTACGTGTGTGGAGAAGCACGGGGCTGAAAAAAAAAAAGGTTCGGTGTAAAAATGGCAGAGGTAAAAATGGCAGGTGTAAAAACGGCAGAGATAAAAATGGCAGGGGTAAAAATGGCAGAGGTAAAAATGGCAGAGGTAAAAATGGCAGAGGTAAAAATGGCAGGGGCAAAAATGGCAGAGGTAAAAATGGCAGAGGTAAAAATGACAGGGGTAAAAATGGCAGAGGTAAAAATGGCAGAGGTAAAAATGGCAGAGGTAAAAATGGCAGGGGTAAAAATGGCCCATTTTTTCCTGGTCTCCCCTATTTTACTTTCCGGCATTTTTTTTTTCTCCCGGATACCCTCTGCGTTTTAATGGAAAGGACCAAACCTCCCACCCAGCCCCCAACGTCTCTGAACTATTGCCAATGGAGCATGTACAAATTGTCCAGAATGAAAACTGCAATCCTTCACGACCAATAGGGCTTACGTGCATGTACAAAATATTCCCCTCGTTTTCCTCACTTAAACAGGTAGAATGCATATCGCATCACCTCACCTCTTTCTGGTTTATCCGAAACATTTTCTTGGGGCTATGAGATGAGAGTGCATAAACCGTGACGTAAAACGATGTATACGTTATTATAAACATTAAAACGGAAAAAAAAGGTATACATGCGCGAAAAAAAAAAACACGCGTAAAGGTTTGAAATTCTCGGATCACCACAAAAATTTAATCGTTTGTTACGTGTGCCATTTTCAACCTTTCCTGCAAGTTTCATCTCAAACCGTTAACTACTTTTTGACTTATTTTACACATGGACAAACTAACTAACTAACTAACGAACGAACAAACCAACGGTAACGAAAACATAACCTCCTCCCTTGGCGGAGGTAACTAACAAACTAAAAAAGCACTCTCAGAGCGCAGACCTCCGTCAAGCCTGCAGCTCATTTCCACCATTGATCATGTTCTTCGATAAAACATTAAAAAAGAAGGGATTGTGAAATTATCTTGTGTAAATTAAATATGCCGGGGTCTAAGACTGTTCATATGGCTGCGTACTACAGGCCTCATGAAAATGACGAAGAGAGTCTTGCAGAGCTTCAGCGATCCCTGTCTAAATTAAATCGCGATCATGTGGTAGTCATCGAGGCGGTGATTTCATTCTACCTGGATGGGATTGGATTGGATTTTCTTACTGTTGTTGTATAACGAGAAAACAACATCATTTTCGGTGCCTGAATCTACCAATCTTTAGCAACACACCATGTTGATAGATTTACTACGTTAAACATAATGGAATCTGACTTTGGGAGCAACAGCTAAGTTTGAAAGGCATCAAACATTTACATTTTTTTCGCCTGCGGATTCGTTCGACAATGATTGAAAAAATCCCATGGTAAACTATCGGTTTTTACTCTCACTTGAACAGTTTATTGCAAAAGTTCGTCTCCAGTTTTAATAAGCATAAGTTTGTTAAGTGACCACAAAGTGTTCATTAAACTTCGAGATATTTGTTTTTGCGCCATGTGATACTTGAACAATGTTTTAAAATATTTTGCAAGAGCTTACTTATGTCTGCCGATACATCTGCTGTAATGGTTTTTTTTTTTTTTTTTTTTGCGTTTTGTATTTTTATTCCTACATTATGTCGTGATCAGGCCTTGTGAAATAAATAGCCTCCTACGAAACCTGAATGTGAGAAAATAACATAGAACAGGTGAAAAATTAGCGGTTTGCTTCGACTACTGAAGATATCTCGTTTACTTCTTTACACTAAACAGTCAAAAAATGAAAAATAATGACAATATACTAGCCTGGACGTGAGCGGAATTCGTTTGTGTAAGAGTGTGTATGTGAGAGTATGTATATCTGCGTATAGAAGTATATGTTTATACCAAAAGTGGGTTCGTGAGTGTGTGTGTGTCTGTGTGATAACTTCATTGGGCGAAACAACATAGGATTATACTGTTTAAGGGTTTTGCAGCATTGTTGGAACCCCCTTATAATGATAGATAATAGTAATAAAGATAATAATGATAATAATAATAATAATAATAATAATAATAATATTAACAATAATAACAATAATGATAATAATAATAATAATAATAATAATAATAATAATAACAATAATAATAATAAAATTTTCCCATAGGCCTACTAGGCTCTTAGCTGGTTTATTATTCCTCTGAACGGACAGATTACGCCACTGCACTTGAACCAAACTCAGAATAATGAGAGTGCTCTAATCTTTTTAAAACATAATTCAATAAATATTCTTCAAACCTGCAGTTGGAATTTGATAATTCGATACAGTTTGCTCTGGCTAGGTTATCAATCAAAACCTCTTCATACGTTTATCTCTGACGAAATCACTCTCATTAATTCTGACATTTTACCTCTGACATTTTTACCTCTGACATTTTTACCTCTGCCATTTTTACCGCTGACATTATTACCTCTGCCATTTTTACCTCTGCCATTTTTATCTCTGCCATTTTTACCTCTGCCATTTTTACCCCTGCCATTTTTACCCCTGCCATTTTTACCTCTGCCATTTTTACCTCTGCCATTTTTACCTCTGCCATTTTTACCCCTGCCATTTTTACCTCTGCCATTTTTACCTCTGCCATTTTTACCTCTGCCATTTTTACCCCTGCCATTTTTACCTGGCACCGAAAAGGTTATGCAGCTCCATGTGGTGTGGTAAAAAACAAATCGGACGTTCGAAGTCGTACATTCAAGAGCTAAAACAGACAAATAGCGAATTCAAAGTCCACTGAACAGGTCTTGACACTGTAATGTATGTTCCAAAATCATGTCTGGCTTAGTTTTGAGAGAATTATATACACGCAAGAGATCAGGAATGAGATCGGTGAACTGGCTACAACGTGTGTACTGTGAACATGTGACTGGCTTGCACATGGCTAGCTAGGTGAGAGTGCGGCAAGAACGCTAGGAACGCACCCGAGGTGCTGTGTGCTGCAAATTCTTGGGGTGAAATTAGACTTCCTTGTTTAGCCCGTCTAGTATTTATATTTTTTTTATAATAATTCTATTTCTTCATAAAATCACGATAAAAAGACTTCATATATTCATTATATATTTTAGAAGCGTAATATGAAATATTTTGGCTTTTTTTTTTCAGTCCAAGCAAAAAAAAAATAGTTTGAATAAAAAAATATTTATAATGTTTCTTGACCCAAGTCTAATTTCCTGCACCTTCTTGCAGTTACCCCGCAATTGCCCATGGATACGATGCATAAATAATCAGCTGTTTACTGAGTCGTACCAGTGTACCACCCTACTGCTCTTGTTCAAATTGAGAGGTGGCATTATTTTATCGGTGGCATTTATAGTTTTATAACCTCATCCAATAAAAAAGACAAATTCAAACATCAAATGGTGTGACAGTTTTTTGTCAGAACTCCTATCAATATCAACTTGTTGCCAGGATAGTTTTCAGATTTCACTTGCTTCATTATCGAAGCTGTTTGACATTTGAAAAAACTGCTCCATAAGAAATCACCTTTCACTTGTTATTTATTTTCACAAACAAGTATTTTGGTCACTTATATATTTTTTATTATTATTTCAATGTCATGATATTTCATGATGGTATGTATTCTGTCTTTACATGGCAAGATGGGATTTTTTTTTTTTTTTTGTCCATCCAGGGTCAATGAAGAAAGTGACAGGAAGGAAACCAAAAGGATAGGGAGGAAATGAAAAGGATAGAATAAAACACCTGATCAGCAGGCTCTTTTTTATTACAATGGTGAATGCAGCACATCAAAATTTAAGTACAGTTCTAAATAATTCATCAGCTTTGAAAAATGAGCAAAGAAAATGGATTTCATCGAGTTCTCAAATGAAAACTACATTAGCATCGCCATTTAGATCTAATATTTACTACAGAATAGACCTGATGCAAACTTGTTGTCAAGCTTTTGGTTGAGTTTGTTCAGAGACACGAATTTTGGTAGCACTATACCCGAGTGAATAAGAAAAGGAAAAAAAATATAAATAATGCAGGTCTCTGTAGTCTAGACCACTCCCGTGCATGAGTGAGCATCAGCCCCAGTTTCTTAGTTCAGTGTCACTCTCGTCATTGGCCTAAGCTAGGCTACTCGTGTCGTAGTTTTGCTCGCCATCATCAACGTCATGCATGGTTACACGAAATAAATTGCATCTTGCCATCACCTCAACCACAGCAAAACCCTGAATATCACTCCCATCATAGTCACTCTCAGCTCATAAAACACATCAGCAAACGATACAGACATCGCACACCTAGCTAACTAGCTCTAAACATAGTTGTAACTACGCTACGTTTGACACTAGTTGTACACAAAAATGAGACGGAGGTGGAAAACTAATAATGAATACACGAAGATCATCAACGATGGCATTCTACCGTAGAAAAAAATACACAGAACATCTTGCACCGCAAAAAAAAAAAAAAAAAAAAAGAAGTAAAGAACTACGATGAGGAAAACTAGGGTGAAAACACGATGCTTGGAATACGAACGATGAAGGCACTTTACGGTAAAAATGCTTACACGGAAACAAACGAGTGGGTAGCGCACAAACTACGATGTTCTCACACACACGTAGATAAGCTACATCGTGTTCAATGAAAAAACTCAACAAACACTAGGACAAAAACTCACCTCTAAATTGTTGCATATGCAAAATATAGGGCGGAGCTTGCTCGGATCAACAAGGCGGCCAATCAGCGTCCTTCTTATATCCCTTACTCGGCAAAGACTGACAGAATGCCATTCCGTACACGAAATCCTTTCTGTGTAACACGAAATCCGTTTTGCATGGTACGAAATCCATTTGATATGGTACGAAATGCATTCCGTGTGCAACGAAATCCATTTCGTGTGCAACTCAATCCATTTCGTATGGTTCCTTACAGGGAAATGACTTTTGTTGTTCAATTCCGTACACAAAAGGGAGTGTGGTTCAGTTCTGTTAGACCCTCTACACGAAATGCAGTTTGTAGAACCATTCCGAGCACGAAATTGTTTTGTAGTTCAATTCCGTACACGAAATGAATTTTTGTTGGAACAAAATAAGATTCTGTTACGAAATTATATTTGCCATGTCATTCTGTCACAAAATGAAAAAGCACAAGTCTTTTTTGTAACAAAATGAGATTTTGTTTACAAAATAAAATTTGTTGTTTCATTTTGTAACAAAATGGATAACTGTCTTCCTAATTTTGTAATTAAACCAGATTTCGTTACAAAATGAAATTGCTTTGTTACGAAATTGTCTGTACAATTTCATTTTGTAACGAAATGGATTTCAGTGTATGATTTCTGTAGTTTTAAGGTAATTTCGTGTCTATTTGGACAGAATTTTCAAGCAAACACTTGGCGCCCCATAGTAGTGAGCCAGCCAGCCAGCCAATCAGCGATCTTGTCCCCACGCCTCCGTCCTGTACAGGAAAGCGAAACAGCATAGATATGAAGACGGGAGTCCGAGTACGGGGACTGTCACAGCTGATTGCTTCCGCGTGTTCTCGGTCTTCCCGTCGTGTAGCGAAAACTCCATATTTTTCCTCTCCACGCCACTCTCTAGTTCGTGTGCAGCCGGAACTTGTAAAAACGCCGAGATTTGTAGAAACGTCTCGCCGGGATTTTTGAAAACGCGGGGAAACGTAATAATACTTTCTCGCGGGGAAATGTTGAAAAAAAAAAAGTTCAATTTTGTCAGGAAATTTAACAAAAAAGAAATCGATTTTGTTGAGAAATGTAAATATGTTCAATTTTGTCTGGAAATGTGATAATAATTTACTTCAATGGTACCGACAGTTGAAAGATGAAATCGATGTCCACCAAAAGTGCTCATGTACCTTGACCGTTTTCATTTTCTTGTAAACCTCACAACGGACTTTCACCAACCTTGGCAGATAATATCTTTATGGGGGAAATGATCCTAATTTCCTTAAATAAGTGCCCCCTTCCCGGCTACACGAGAGGGTATGGGGAGTTAAGGCTTAACAGTTCCTAAACTCTGGAAATTTTTGTATTCTTATATCGAACCGAAAAAGAAGCAAAGTTTGTGCTACGAAGATATCAATTACTGAAATATCATGTGTGATTATGGCGGATTCACGGGTGCCCTGATTTGGGGGGGGGGGGGGGGGAGGGAGTGGTGAGGGGAAGGAGTAGGATTTTCCACTTTTTGCATATTATTAAAAAAAAAAAAAATCTGTAATGGATCTTCATCAAACTTGGCAGACACCATATTTATGGTAATATGACCAAATTGTTCGCTGAGGGAGTGGGGATAGTGGTAGAATAATAGGGGTGCCCTTATCGAGAGGGGGTGGGGGCTGATGGAGAGAAGGCTGACTTTCCGCATTTTCTGCATCTTTTTGAAAAATCTTGAACAAATTTTTACCAAACTTAGCAGGTAGCTAAGGTAATGGAATCCCATTTTGTTTGAAGGGTCACTAATTTTATAAGGGGGAGGGCTGATGAAAAAGTGTCGGCAGAGGTGGAGAAAGGAATCAAATTGAAGAACAGAAAAATCACCAAAGGCAAAAGTGAAAGACTTAAACTGCAATACACGTAGTGTGACGTATTGTCAAGTTTGTCATGGCGGAAGAGGGGATGCGGGGGGGGGGGAGGTGGGCAGGCGGAATTTTCACATTTTCACCATCTTCGAAAGGCTCACGCGCGCGACAAACCCGTACGAATTAGAATCCAGCATACTAGTATTCTATTCGAGACAAACATGCACGTACAAAAAAAAAGAAAACACGTACACATATGCACAAGAACACTAACACATACATACACAAAGTACGCTGTCCTTATTGAATTAGCAGTTACATTACCACAGGAACCACTAATACAGTACGAACACGTTTTGTGTGTGTGTGTGCGTAAAGCAGTTTCCACACATCAGTAGGTCCTATAGGTGTGTAAGAAGATGAAGAAAGTGTGATAAATAAATTCCCTTCCTCCTATCTTCCCCCCCTCCCCCCTCCCCCCCTCCCCCCCCCCTCCCCCCCCCCCCCCCCCGACATCTTCGATCGGGGGGCCCTGGATTCGTCATTATAAAGCATGGAATTTTAGTCATTAACATCTTCATATAGCACTTGTTTAGCTTTATCTTTTTTGGTTCAGGAGAAGAAGACAAAAAGAGACTTTAGGGATCCTCTAGACTTTCAACCCCCTACCCCTCCCTCCCTCCCAACCCCACTTTTCGGCAGTGGGTGACGGGTAGGGTACTCATTTTTACAAATTGAGACTATGTTACCACAAAGATGTTAATTTTGTGACAATTCGTCATAGGTTCTTAAAGAAGACGCAGAAAAAACCATAATCAAGCATGTCATTTCAGTTATTTATGTCTTATTAACACAGACTTTAATAGCTCTATTTCTTAAAGGTCGTGTCACACCTTTCCGGGCAAGCTATAACCGGGCTTGTTGCGAGGAGGAATTTTCCGCACTCAGGAAAATTTTGCGCGGGCGGACAAGAATTTTTGCGAGTTTCGCACCTGTTTCTTACCTACTAGACACGTACTTTTTACCTTCTACTTGTGTGTATTGCGTGAGACATGCGTGAGAGCTTTGAAACCTATCCGTTTCAAAGCTCTCTTTCAAAGGTGCTGCTGGTAAGGGTCTCATACTGGTGTTCTGCGTGTACCTCTGCGAGCGAACCTCCATGACTCACTCGAAACAAGTTTTGAGCATGCTCAAGGCCTTGTCATACCGCATCTAGGGAAGTTTTGCGGCTTGACTTGCGGGGAAACGAATTTGCTACCCGGAGCTCTCCGTAGTTTGTCCGCACCTGATAGCACCTGGCGCGTATCTCGCCTGTAGTTGCCCGGAGGTGCGTACGCAAGTCCGGTTTAACCGCAGCCAAGTTTTGGGCATGACCAATTTTTTTTTTTTCCGGGTGAGTCGCGGGAATGCCCAGAGACGTCCACGCAGAACGCCATTAGGAGGCCCTTAGCGGCAGCACCTCGCTGGCAACTCTCACGCAGGTACTTCGGAGTATCATGTGCAGCCAAGATAATGACATTCTGTGGAAGTACAGCTATTCCTTTAGAGGAATTCCTTCACTGAGTTGTCAGCCCCCACGTGACTGGTACAAAGGTCACACAGTATACTCGTGAGTAGAATTGAAGTAGAACGCGTCAGCAAGGTAGACACATGCACTGACTCGTTTAAATCCTTGTCCGCCCTAAGAAATGCTCGGTATGCTGGAAAATCCCTACACTCGACAAGCCCGCGTAACTTGCCCGGAAGGTGTGACAGGGCCTAAACATAGTTGCGGGTAAAAAGATCTACGTGGGCACCTCCGGGCGACTACGGATGGGATACGTGCTAGGTACTGTCATGTGCGGGTCATCTGTGGGGACCTCCGGGTAGTAATAATTGTTCTTCGCAAGTCGTACGCAAGGCTTGCCTGGAAAGGTGCGACACGGCCTTTACGTTGGATAGAAGGAGATTTAAAGAAAGATAAGGACTCTTAGGCTCAACCCCCCCTCCCCTTGGCGGGGGGGGGGGGGGATGGTGGATTGGGCTCATAGAAACAAATTAAGATCATGTCATCATAAAGGTGCTATCTCCCAAGTTTCGTGAAAATCCGTCATTTATTTTTTCAATCACAGAAAATGTGGAAATCTCCCGCCTCCACCGCATCCCCATTCCACCCCCGATCAAACATAACATATCACTGTCTAATTTCTTCGTATTTATTGGCTCAACAGAAATAGAAGATGAAATATTCTGGACTTTAGGAGTTGTGTGCCTTCAACCACCTCCCCTTACCCCTCTTTCGGCGATGGGGGTTGGAGAGGAACTCATTTCAAGAAATGAAGATCATATCCCTGTAAAGATATCTGCCAAGTTTTTGTTGAAATCTCGTTGCGGGGAAGAGAAGAAAATGAAAACGGTAAAGATTAATTTATGAAAATTTAGACAACGAATTCAATCATATACGGTCGTTACTTAATACCACGATTGTTACATTTTCCGGAAAAATTGAACATTTTTACATTTTGCGGCGAGACGTTTTTACATTTCCCGTTGATGCAATGTTCGAGATTTTTACATTTTCCGGCGAAAAAGTATTACATTTCCAGGTGTTTTTACAAATCCCGGCGTGATGTTTCTAGATACAAAACCCGGCGTTGTAACAAATCCGGCTCCACAACGCGCCACGGATGGATACACAAACAAAGCAATTCGCGGCGCAAGCCGATTATCTGAAGTTCACATCTTATTGTGTTAGGACCAGTGTCATACACGCGAGACGTAAGTTGAAAGGAACTGGTATAGACCTTGAAGAAGCTCTCACAGCCAAAAACCAGTCCTTCTTAAAGGCTATGTCACGCCTTTCAGGGCAAGCCTTCCGTGCGACTTGCGAAAAACAATGTTGTTCCATTAGTTACTCGTAGTTGCGCACACAGGTCCTATTTACCCGCAGCCAAAAAAGGCCCTGCCACACCTTTCCGGCAAGCTAAGCGCGCTTGCTACGTATGCTGATTTTCAAGCACGCAGGACAATCTTTGCGGACTGACAAGGATTTGGGAGAGAATCGAGTGCGTCCTACATGTTGCATTCGTTTTACGTACATCCCATGTGACCTGCGTGTAAGGCTCATGGGTGGCGAATGAGGGCTGACAACTTGATGAAGGAATCCCTGTATTTTAATTTAATATGGCAGAACTCCAACAGAATGCCATTATCTTGCATAGATGCATACCTGCATCGATCCACGGGCAACCTACGTACTTCGAGTGGGTCAACTGCTTGTGACTTGCGGCAGCTAAGGGTATGTTACGGGGACTGCAGGCAATCTCCATGACTCATCCAGAAAAGTTTCGGTCATGCTCAAAACGTTGCTGCGGGTAAATCGGACTTGCGTGCGCACCTCCGGGCAACTACGGGTGAGACACGTGGCAGGTACTGTCAGGTGCGAGCCAATTCTGCTCTGGGTAGCAAATTTGTTTCCCCGCTAGTCCCTGATCTCAAAAAGCCCGCACAGCTTGTCCTGAAAAGTGTTGCGCGTCCTTAAGGGCATTACAAACATGAAAGAGTAAAAGATTAATGGAAATCTGATGGCAGAGTTATTACTCTTCTGGCTGCGACAGGAACAAATTTATATGCATTGTATGCATCATTGACACCTTCTTTTTATTGTCAGTTTTACTTCTTGTGTTTAATTGTTGAAGTGTTTTTTTTTTTTGGGGGGGGGGGAGGAAGGATTTTTTTTTAATATTCCTTACCAGGTGCCATGGCTAAATACTCATGAGGCTGTAGCTGCTGTGATAAACCAGCAAAGATAAACCAAAAGGCTCTCTTTTGTACAATTTGGTCACTTTTAGTCCACAGTGCAGTAAAGTTTTAAGGCGTCAATATGATGACTTGACTGAGCTTTTCATTATCAATAGAATGTTCAAGATGTTTATTTTGCAACCTACCGTTTGATAGCTAGGATTTCTTACACTCATATTAAGGGGTTCATGACGTTAACAATTTCTCTGACGAAGTTTGTAACCATGTCTCTTTTCAGATGGTTATGTTTAAAAATTTCAGAATAACAAAAGGATAAAAGTAGCATATAATGAATGCACGTAGTATAAGAAACAAAGCAGTCGAAATACAACAGATCGTTTCAAATAATTCATATGATATATTCCTCGTCAGAAACGTGGTTGGTTGAATACTCGCCCCATATGGTCAGCGTAAGTGGTCATAAATTTGAAAGAAAAGATAGGGGAGCTAATGGTGGAGGAGTCGAATGTTATATTGCAGATGAATGTATTTAAGCCAAAAGATTTGGTTTGTAATCGGCGAAATAGAATTGATGTGGTTAGAAATCAAACAAGTGAACACAAAATCATTATCTGTTGGTGTTATGTACTCGAAACCTTATCAAAATACCCCTTTTTTCAGTTATTTAGAAGGTGATATTTAACGTACCTTCTCAATGTTAAACAATGTAATTTTACTAGGAGATTCCAACTGTAATCTGTTACTGTAAATTGTTTGTTCAGGAAAATGAATGAATTATGTATTTTATTACAGGTGTGTGAATAATGATGCAGTTGATACCTTCGATAATAGATTAAATGTGGCATATCCCCCCCCCCCCCAAAAAAAAAAAAATCGAAATGTGGTAATGATATCAAGAATTGGTTTTCATACATTTGTAACAATTCAAAAACAATAATTAAACATATAAATCAAAGTGTCATTCACTGACAAAAACAAACATCAGACATACAGATGACCCGATGAAAACGGAACATATAGCATTGGTCTATTAGTGGTTACGTAATGATACCCCAAATTTCTATTTTTTAAACACATTTTCAACTGCGGACCATTTCCTGTAATGGACCTGTTCCTTTAGCTTATTCTGTCTATCTAACACTGGCAATGAATAACATGAGACCACCTTAATTAAGTCTTGATTTCTTACATCGCTGAATATAAATATATCCCTTAGGTAACAAGATCAAAAGATTTATCAATATTCATTGCCTGTGTGGTCCTCAAAGATATCTTACCAAACAAAAAATTGTTATGGACGTGAAATTAGTCATAGATGGAGACATTCTTACATACAATGTACAAATTGCTGATACGTTAAATGAGGCCTTTAATGATAGTAGTTATCAGCTCAACAATGGCTCTGTTGCTGATGGTGCAAATATTAAAGTTTTTAACACATGTGAAACTAACACTCGATTGAAAATTAAAGATATTTCTGTAGAATCTGTCAAAAATGAGTTATATAATATACATTGTAAAAAAAAAAAGCTGCTGATGATGACAGTTTACATTCAAAATTCTCGCAACTGGCTGCAGATTGCATAGCAGCGCCATTAAAATCTATGTTTTAATATATCCCTGAAAAGTTCACAAATCCTCATAGATTTCAAAAGGGCCCGAATTACACCAATTCATAAAGAAGGTGTATTCGAAATTAGCAAATTCCCGCCCATCTCAATTTTGCCAATTCTATCGTAAATACCTGAAAACGCTCTGCACCTACCTCTTTATAAATATTTGAATAATACAATCTTATATTTCATCAGCAATCTGGATTAAGGCCTCTACGCTCAACTACAACGTCTGCAGCTCATATCGTTGATTTTCTTTTAGAAAATATGAATTCTTGTTAGTTAACAGGTGGTATTTTTTCTGGATATGAAAAAAAAATCATTCGATGGCTAGTAGCTGATCAGTGGGAATCAGTTTGAATGCCGGGGGATGATTGTTACAATTCTTGTGGGTTTCATTTAAGTACATTATTAAGTACATTTGAGTACATTATTGTTATATCTACTGTTGTGTGAAAATTATTTGCTTTAGAACGGTCTCATATTCAAGTAATGTGCAGTTGAATGCCCCGTCACTCTACAGGCATGCTAACATGGAAACATTAAACTGCACATTACTTGAATATGAGACCACACTGAAGTAACCAATTTTCACACAATAGATATAATGAACTCTTAAATGAATCTCGCCAGGATTGGAAAAATCATCCCCAGCATTCCCACTGATTCCCACTGATCAGTTACTAGCCATTCCCCTTTAAACATAATTCTTGTTAAATTGAAATATTGTGGAACAAGGAATCATCTTTTTTATTTGATTTTATTGGTTCCTGCATTATATCATTGTCACAGAGATACATTCACTTATATACAATATAGGTGCCATAAATCTACATACATAAACACAAGTTGTTAACAAAGTAAGTTTCTTCATTGCCTTTACAATGTACAACAAAACATATCAGCGATGCAATACAGACTACAGCTTAAGCATTTCTTGATTTGCATGCAGTCCTTGCACATAATTCATAACATATAGGAAAATAGGAGGGAGGGATGAAACTATTTTCTCCCCCAGGTACAGGTGAACAGTTGAAGAGTTTGTTCGCAAAAACCGATAAGTCCATATTTGACAAATGGAGACATTTGTGATTAAAGGTCAAGAAAACTAAAAAGAATAATACGATTTCTTTTTTGCTTCTTTTGACCATGACTTCAAAAATGTACTTTTATATGTAGTGACCAATATATCATTTAAAAGGTATTATTTTGTACTTTATTACAGAGACCGTACGTCAAAATCTTAAAAAATAGACATATCGGTTTTTGCAAACAAACTCTTCAGTTACAGGTCATGGTCAGTTACATAACATTACGCAATAAATTCAAAACGGCAATATTTCCAAGATAGAAATTCATATACAATACAATTACATTGACATAAAAAGCTCACTGATATCCAGAGAGCAGCATTGCCTTTACAGCTCTCTTAAAAGAGTACATAGACTTTAAAGTTCGAATTTCAGAAGGAAGAGAGTTCCAAATATCGGGTCCAGTGTGTCTGATAAATTTCAGAGCCATCACTGTTTCAGGATTTTGTAAATGAAATTTATCAGATTGCCTAGTGGGATCAAAATGTATGTCCTTGTTTAACTGAAATAATGTGAAAAAAAAGATGGCAACTCACCGTTAAAGAAACGAAACATTAAAAGTGAATTTTGAAAAAAAAATGTCATTTAGTGTTTTTAATTCTACGAGCAAAGGATCTTAATGGTCTCGATAACCTGAATTGGTGAATATACGTATAGCTTTCTTTTGTAGGAGCAATATACTGTCAAAGTAACTGTTTGCAGTTGCCCAAACAATGTTACAATATGAGATGTTCGATAATGTCAACGAACAAAAGCATAAATCAAATATTCTTTGGGAGATTATACTTAAGCTTACAGAGTATACCAACATTACGAGACAGTTTATCTGAAATGTATTGCACATCAGTGTTCCATTACATATTTTCATTCATATTATATTCCTAGAAATTGGACACTTTCTTTTTTGTTACAGTAATATACCAGCTACCATAATATTTGAATGGTGCATTTCATTTTTATGCTTCTCATTATGAAAATGAATGAAATTTGTGTTCTTTTTTGAAGTGAAGTTATAATCTATTGCTCTTAAACCAGGAAAATAATTTTGGCAATTCAGTCCTATAAAAGTTCTTAGAAGCGACTGAAAATCAGAATTGGAACAAAACACATTGGTGACATCGGCGAAGAGAATATATTGCAGTAACTTAGATGAATTTGTAATATCATTCATATATACTAGAAATAGTAGCGGTCCCAATATGGACCCTTGTGGGACGCCACAATGTATAGGTAAAACTTCAGAGTTTACCGATTCATAGTATACGTACTGCTGTATATTTGATAAGTAATCTTTAGACCATTCCAGTGGAATGCCACAAACTCCATAAGAATGTAATTTTCGCAGAAGGATAGTGTGATCAAGAGTGTCGAATGCCTTGCTTAGATCCATGAAAACACCGTTCACATGTTTTTGTTCAGCTAAGGCAGTCGACACTCTGTCGTACAATTTGGCTAGTGCCATATCTGTAGAATGAAATTTCCTGAAACCATATTGAACAAGAGAAGGGACATCTCTTTTTTTTTTGTATATTGGAGTAACTTTTGAAATTTTACATGCATTTGGAAATATACCAGTTGACAACAAATTACAAATATGTACTAAAGGTGTCAATATACTCCCAACAATCTGTTTTACAACAGACGTCCTCATTTCATCATGACCACATGTATGACTTCACTTTAGAGCAGGCGCGCCGGAAGCAGTTTTGGATTGTAGGGGGGGGGGGGCAAACATTGGAGGGGGCTCAAGAAAGACTATACGTATATTACACAATAATACACATTCACAAACACACACACACACATCTATATGAATATTATATGTATGTATGTATATATATATATATATATATATATATATATATATATATTATATTTGATCATCGAAAGTGGCGTACGGTGGGTCGAAACATGGGGGGTACCATGTGGAAAAATAATTTTGACGGTGTGTATGCTTGTGCGTGTGTGCGTGAGCAATAATGGGACTACAATACATTACGGAATGTGATACATTCAACAACGCAGTCATTGAGCAACAATGTAAGTTTTCCTTACAATGATTATGGAATGACGGTGTGAAACGATCGACAAATTATATACTGTCAGCAACATAAGGTGAATTGCATAACAATAAATTGCGAGCGAGCGAAGCGAGCGAGCTTGAAAATTTTGATATTCTACAGTCCCAAAACTGGAATTTTTTAGCCATATCTTTCGCTTTGGAAATAAATGGGGGCGCATCGGGCGCAACTGCTGGCAATTATTGGCAGCAACATTAGGAAAATGGCATAACAATTCAATGCGAGCAAGCGAAGCGAGCAAACTTGAACGTTTTGACATTCTACAGTCCCAAAACTGGGGTTTGTAGCTACATCTTTCGCTTGGGAAATTAATGGGGTACATCGGGCGCAACTGCTGGCAATTACCGGCAGCAACATTAGGAGAGTGGCACAACAATTAAATGAGAGCGAGCGAAGCGAGCGAGTTTGAAAATTTTGACATTCTACAGTCCAAAAAATCCCGTTTGTTGCTATATCTTTCGCTTTGGAAATTAAGGGGGGGGGGGCATCGGGTGCAACTGCTGTCAATTACTGGCAGCAACATTAGGAGAGTGGCATAACAATTAAATACCAGCGAGCGAGTTTGAAAATTTTGACATTTAACAGTCCAAAAACTCCCGTTTGTAGCTATATCTTTCGCTTTGGAAATTAAGGGGGGCATCGGATGCAACTGCTGGCAATTACTGGCAGCAACATTAGGAGTGTGGCATAACGATTCATTGCGAGCGATCGAGGGCAGCGAGCTTGAAAATTTTGACATTTTACAGTCCCAAAACTCCCGTTTGTAGCTATATCTTTCGCTTTGGAAATTAAGGGGGGGGGGCATCGGGTGCAACTGCTGACAATTACTGTCAGCAACATTAAGAGAATGGCATAACGATTCAACGCGAGCGAGCGAAGCGAAAACTTTGGCATTCAAAAGTCCAACAACTGCCGTCGTAGCAATGTTTTTCGCTTTAGAAATTAAGGGGGAGGCACACCGGGCTCAACTACTGCTGGATGTGAGCGAGCGGAGCGAGCGAGCTTAAAAATTTTGACATTTTACAGTCCAAAAGCTGCCGTTTGTAGCCATATTTTTTCCGTTTTATTCATATATATACATATTTTGTTTTATTATCTTTACTTTTATTTATTTGTTTATTCATTTATTATTATTATTATTTTTTTTTTGGGGGGGGGGGGCAAAAATGCGTTTTGCCCTCCCCCCCCCCCACTTCCGGCGCCTATGTTTTAGAGAATGCACATATCAATGATCTCACTAAAATCTCTTGGTTCGAAAAAACTATGAATTATCGTTTGACGTGCCTAAATACTGCGAGAAATGTGTCTGTGTATGATCAATCTTAGAAGCTTGACTAGAACCTATACAGTACATTAACAAAATACTCATTGAAACAGTATGTTACATTTTTAGGATTACAAAGTGTTTGTCCATTATTCGTAATTTGAAATGTTGACACCTTTTTTTTTTTGTTTACCAATAACCTCATTGATAACCTTCCAAGTGGCTGACATATTTCCAGTAGCATTTTTAAAACCTTCCGTATAATACATTATGCGGGAAAACCTGATAATCTGTGTAAGGTTATATCTGTATAATTTGTATCGATAACATGATGGGATACCTTAAACTATATAAAACATTTCTTTCCTTATTAGAGCGAAACATTCCTTTTGTTATATATTCTTTTGTTGTTTCTCTTTCCAATTCAGGGGATATGTTTGCCAATGAATAAGGAATATGAATACAAAACCCCAAAGTAATTGCTTTTGGACAAAAAAAAAATGTTATCTACGAAGTAATGATTTCTTTGTGAATTATGTTTATGTGGGGTTGGAGCTAGTAAAATACAGCTACTGATTCACCATTGTTTTGGTCAAAACATAATCAGTCCATAATCATGTTCCAAAGTGTCACGCTAAACTGGCTGTATTAGACGCGTACGTCACTTGATTTTGCATGAAGTTCTTATAAAACTATATTACGTATTCATGTTTTCGTATATACATTATTGCTGCACTGCATGGGGTGGGACGTGTTAAAAAAACATATTTATGCTACAAAGACTACGAAACAAGTACGCCCAATTAGTTCTTAACGCTGACCGTTTGACATTAAGATGCTTTCTACTCGCCACTCTCAACTGGCAGTCTATGGAGCAAAGAATGAAGTATCAATGTTGGATACTCACCTATAGCATGAAATAATCTGGCTCCAATTTGCCTTCAGTCACTGATGAAAACTATGTCACATTATTGCGTCATAATGTACTGTAATGCCATATGTACGGATATGCATCCTAAATGTGTACATCACAGAACTGAATACAAGAAACCTTTGTTAAGCTGCATTGCTTATTCAATACTCTCTTAAAAAAAAATCGAGTGAAAATATTCACTCTTGAAGGAGTGAATACAAAAAAGAATGAATTTAGAGTGAAATTGGAGTGAATTTCGAGTGAAAACGTTCATTTTCACTCATTTTGGAGTGACCTCAGGGATCACTCGAAGATTTTGGAGTGATCCCTGACGTCACTCTAAAACGAGTGAAAATGAACATTTTCACTCGAAATTCACTCCAGTTTCACTCTAAATTCACTCTTTTTTGTATTCACTCCTTCAAGAATGAAAATTTTCACTCAATTTTTTCTTTTTTAGAGAGTACATTTTCAGTTCAGTGCAAACCGTATTTTTCACTTAAACTCTTTAAGGATAAATATCAAAGTTTAATACAAAGTCTGTAACAAATTTTGTAAAATTTATACTACATTTTGCTATATCACTAATCCTTACAGAATATATATACAAATATATACTGCAAGAAATTAGAATGAGACAGACGTTGATCTCGATCTTGAGTCTCCTTTTTAATCATTCGCGTTTTCGGCCTGTCATCCCTTCATCAGAATATACCAACAGAAAAGTTATTATCGAAATAATCGGATGTGTCATAATATAATGCAATTACATATAATGCCAATCTTCTGAAATATTACCTTTATATACACAAACCAATTATTCAATTCAATACAATAAAACAATGTAACATCATCTCATTACTCCATCATGAACTGATTACTGTAGAACAGTCAGCATTTTTACAATATCATTCAACTGTTACATGTTTGCACAAAGTAATTGATGACTGTCTTGAAGCTTCAAATGCTCGTGAAGTATAGCGGCAGTATGTTTCCTAGATATATCCAAATGTTTTGACGCGATATCACATGACTTATTACTTTTGAAATTGCAATATGATGGAGTTATGACACCGAATTACATTGGTTTGAGAGTTAACTGAAATGAAGGAAACAAGCTGTACGTTTGAACGGAAAGCTATCAAAGCCAAGCAAAGTAACAATAGGAATACCTCAAGGTGGAGTTCTTGAACCCATACGTTTTTTTTTTTTTTTTTTTTTTTTGCTCTTTATCAAGATATCACTCAGAGTGTTAATTCAGGTATCTGCAAAATATACTCTGCCGACGTTGCATCTTACAGCTGTGGGAAAAAGTGTGAATGATGTTGATATAAGGCTTCAAGCTTGTATTAGTGAAATATACAGCTGGTATAGAAATAACAGATTGAACATTAATGCTGATAAAACAAATTTTGTTGTATCTTTACGTTTGAAACCTATTATGATGGATGTAGATGTGAATCTTAATGGAATCAGACATAAACAAGTCGATTGTGTAAAATATTTGGGAGTTAATATAGACAGCAATTTGACCTGGGATAATCATGCAAAACAGCTGTGTTAAAGTTAAGCTTATAAAGTGTTTTCTTTGCGGCGACTTAGTAGTACCCTTGACACTCGGTTACTTAACATCCTATACAAGTCCACCACTCAACTATGTATTGACTATGCTTGTTCTGTTTGGGGAAGCTACTCCGCAAAAAATCGCGAATCTATTCGCCGCATTCAAAAAAGAGCTGCCCGTGAAGTTACTAATCAGTTTGGCTATTGTGATAGAAGCGTGACTGAATCGCTGAAGCAGTTGAAATGGCAAAGCCTGGAAACCCGACGGGATTGTTTTCTCTGTATGCTCATGTATCAATGCATTTACGGTACAGTACCAGTCAGGCTTTGAAATGAAGTAGAAATGTATATTGACAGAGATGGCCTAAACACAAGAAACGCAAATGTTGTATTACCGAAGTCAAACAATGAAATGTTTAAGCAATCTTTCAGATACTCGGGCTCCATTGCCTTGAATTATTCCTCCACTGAACTGCAAAATGCACTAACTCTTTTGATTTTTGAAAGGTTTTATAAACGTACCCTTTTTTTTAAGACATACATTCTGAAATAGCAATGCTTAGTTATTCAATGTGGTATTTGAAATGAAGGTACAGCCACCACAATATTTATTTTGCCTATGTCGAGTATGTGTATATTGAAAGCTGATTGTGTATTTTCTTTCTTAAAATGTTTGTGAGGTTTTCCTGTACGGGGGACTCCTTAGACATTTAATTATGTATGGTTTCATTCTTTTCATTGACTGATTAATTGATTAATTGTAATGATGATTATTTGGAACTGCCGGACTGAAATTTTTTTACCAGTCACCTAAAGAATTGTGCATATTTTGTTTCCCAATCCGGCAGTCCTTTTGTTCTAAATCTGTTGGAAATGTTTTCAATTGTTTTTTTGTTTGATGTTGTCTCTTTTACAGTATCCCCTGTGCAGGAAATTGTATTGTTTTACACAGGGCTTCGATGTAAAATAAAATAAAGCTGATCGTTTTTAATCATGAATAAATATGTTTCATTAATTGAATAAATAAATACAGCAAACCTCGGATAAGTCGACGTCGAGTGAGTCGAGAATCACTTAACTCGAAGCAAAATAAAAAGTCCCGATTTTTCCCTATGTATTTTCTCTAAGAAATATTTAGATAAGCCGAAGTACGAGAGTCGAATTTCGGCTGTGTCGAAGTAAAACATTCAGTCCCTTTTGTACAAAATACACGTATATAGTTTGCATCACTTGAGCCGAAGAAGATTTGTCTGGCATTCTCATTACATTTAGAGGAGAACAAAAAAGTCGGCATGTCGCAGAACCGTCCCTGACCTGCTGCAGGTAAGCATGCACACTCAATATCTTACACCGTACCGCTCCGCACGCATGTCGAATACATACACAGCATGTATACAGTCATGTATACACACAGCACATCGATCCATTATACTTTATCCATACACACAGCACATCCATACTTTATCCATGTCAAGCCAGAACTCCTTGGTCAACCAATCGCTGCTTTAATATTCTAGTGACAGGCCAAGTGGGCGGAGCTTGTTTGTGCGTGCCCGGCTGGCTGTATACTTTTGTTCAATGGAGGTGGGATGGGCCTGGGAGAGTGTTTGTCTCAGGGTGGGTTGACAGAGATGGCTACCTATGCTGCACCATAGACATAGCACATGCATGCACATTGCCACATCAGCGCAGACATTGTCAGAACTACGTTTAAGTACTACATGTAGTACTGATACACATTCCATGTTCAATTAAGAATGAAATAAGAACATTACCTTCAAGAACAGACAAATTTGAATGCAAACACACACACGCACGCACACACACACACACACACACATGCACGCAAATGTACTATAATACATGTACATAACTGTGGTCCGAAAAAATCGACTCTCTCGAGAGTCGAAGTTTACTAAAAGTCGACGCATTTTTGTCAGTCCCGAGAGCTTCGACTCATGCGAGGTTTACTGGGTTTAGATTACGTCATAGGCAATGTGTGTGCCAACTTTCGTCGCGATCGCGCAGTCGACGGCTGAGATCTGGAGAGGGGCCTGGGAGCCCCCCCCCCCCCCCCCCTTACCCCCGGCTCTATCATATATCTAAATTGCCGGGCCTAGTTAGGGTTAAGAAAATGGTGTTTACCATAGAAAAAAAATCAAGACAAAACACAAGATGGCACTGTAGCTATATCACAAATAATTGAATACTTCCTTCCACAATATATTTTTTTAATGTTATGAATAATTTGGATACATTATTCTGAGGAGGCTTAAACTCAGTAAGCGCATGTTAAGTGCACAGGCTGTTCAAATGTATTTTGTTTTTACTCCAGTAATATATCAACTTGAAAAAAAAAACCCACAATAATTGCAGCTGCCATGTAAAGAATACTCCAACAAGGTCTGCAGAGTTATTCAGTGAAACATACCATTATGAATAATAATAAACTAAAACTAGGTCAAAATTTGAAACAGAACTCGCTTATGTTTATCTCTTAACACAAATTAAACATATCATCTTATACAACGTAAACGTATATGCATAATACTTTTTTTTTAGGAAACGACATCAAATTTAGATTTAATCAGACGAGATATCAAGAAAATTAATCATGGTGTACAAAGTGTAATTTTCGGTATCATTGAAGCACCTCCCTCTCCAAAGTTGTTTACTATTTTGGGGATGATAATAATCCATCCACTGTCACATAATCAGGTGCGAGGCCATCCCCATTCCGCACACAAGGTACTGCAGCTGTTGCTTTCTTAGAGTTGTTATTCAACGATGCGATCAACACTTCGGGGAATGTTTAGGAAAAAGAGTTAACCCGTTCCTTACGGGAACCTGGTTTACCAGGTTCCCGTGGGAGCAACTGATATACGGGAACCTGGTTTACCAGGTTCCCAAAATGAAGACAAGGGAGCCTGCTTCAGTGGCTTAAATTCACGTTTCTTTGTGTTAAAATGCTCAGAAAAGTGGGTTTGATAAAAAGATCAGAATTTATTCTATCAGGATTTGTTCTCCTGCTGTATAAAAAAAGGGGTTTTACAGTATAATGTACCTTTTCCTGATTTAGTTTTTTGCTTGTTCTGTTGTAAACTCGTACGAACATGTACATAATATCAAGGCTGAGATCAGTAAGAAATGCGGGTTCGCTGACCCCAGTCACCTCATTCAGGTACCTGGTTTTGTGTAGAACAAAAGATTCTGAGAGCTCATCAGCGCACGCTCTATTCATACCTCGCACCCGATCGATATTTCCATTGTTCACGGGCGCATGTAGTTGACCGTAGAAAGGGGGACACAATGAACCGCTTGACTGCCTTCACACAGCTGGATTACCAACCTGTGTGCCTCTCTGTCGACGGGCGAAAAGAATCTCGTTTGGGGGCATTAAAGGCACTCAGAGAATTGCGGAAGGAACGGGTTAAAAAACGGCATTCAAGGACAATATCAACGGCAAACTTGTATCCGTCACTTAAGAAAAAAAAAAAGGATGACTACTATAATTCGTAATCAAATAACTCTGTCCTTCTCCAAGTAATCAGAACCACTATCAACACCAACATTTCGATATCATTTGACCTACATGTAGTCACCTCAACAAACAACTCCCAATTACCAATACGCCAATAGCGATTCACATATAGCGATCTACATATCCAGCAAAGAGCGCAACGAAAGATAGCAAAAAATACTTCTTAATACTCTGCAAAACGGGTGAGTTGATGTTACTTAGGCTGCGTTCATGCGAAACTAGAATTGCGTTTCTAAACACGTTTAGTCGCTAAACGTGTTTAGTTGCGTTGCGTTCATGCGATTTTTCCATTTAAACGCGTTTCAAAACGCCGATCTGAAACGCGGAAAAAAGGGCGTTTTAAATCATGATTCTGCCAGAAACACGATCGCCACGATCGCAGAAACCGCATGAACGCAACCGTGATTTCAATCATGATTCTATGACGTCATTGTGCGATGTGAGCATGCGTGTCAAATGGGGTATCCCATGCACAGCTTCTAGTTCTGTTCGCGCGCTGTGTACGTCTTATGAATCGTGTGTTTTGGTACCATACTTGCACTTGTTGTTTACATCAACGCCATACACCGATTCTATGCTAGTATCTAACGTTAACTGTTTAACATAATAATACATGTAATTACTCTCCGATTGAGTTGATACAAGTAATAGCTGCAGCGCTGTGTCTACCAAGGGAAACAATTGGAGAGACGAAGAATTAGGATTATTCCTCGATCTGTTCCTCGATCTGTGGGCAGAGCCTGAATGCCACAGCTAATCGGAAAGTATTCACCGAAATAAAAATGTAAAGGCCTGTACAGCTGGAATAAGGAGGTCTGGCTCGAGTTGCAGAGACAAGGTCAAACTGCGCAGTGCGCTGCGCAATGGCAAATGATGAGCTAAGCCAGAATCAGCATTGCGAAAGCCGCATGAACGCTCTTCCGCTGAGACCGTGATTTGAAACGCCGTTTTGAATCATGATTCATGTTTGTGATTCTGGCTACGAAATTCGCATGAACGCGGCCTAAATATACGAAACACTTTATAGAGCAAATTTACTTCGACACTTAATGGAAAATGATGAATTGACATGAAATAGGATAGATATTGCTATGAAAAAACGAGCATTAATTTTAGTTCAAACAAAATAATGAGTAAACACAAAACAGGCACGATGATGGTTATTATGGGCGTTAATCCAAAACAGAGAGTTTTGGGGCGACTTTATTCTTCTGTTTTGTTTTTATTGGTAACCGTCATGAAACTTCAGAAAGTCACAAATCCTCGATTTCAACTGGGGAGTAGCAAATATCCGCAAATGCAGGTACAGCTATGCCGACGGAGCAAATTAGTGTTTGTTGCGGAGTATTCGTCAGAATTTTCAGAGCAATTGCATTTTGGTGGAGTTGTATAAATCTGGAACAGGGAAGAATTATAACGATCCCCTCTAACACGAGGTAGTTTCTTCATTGTTTTAGATATGATTAACGATCTAATGCAAACTTTTAGCGAAACTTCCCAAAAATTAGCACTTAAAAAATAGAAAAAAAAATTCCAAGTAGATACCGAGGAACAAATAGAAATTGCTTTGTTTCTTGTTGCCATGCGTCACGCTATAGGATAACTAATTTGCGAGAAGCGCGATTAACACCCCCCCCCCCCCATAAAAAAGAAAAAAGAAAATATCTTTCATTGTTGAATGAATTTCTCAATATCTGATAAAACATTTGAATGTGATGTCCAAGTACAAAAACCAAAGTCTGGGTTTGTGGTGAAAGTCTTGGAATGGGAATGGGCAAAACCCTCCCATTCCCTTTCCAAAAACAGAATTAGGAGAATGTGTGTGTGTGGGGGGGGGGGGAGGGGGATGGGTTTGTGGCTACACCCATACGAGGGAGATTTCCTTTTTCATCCGAATTTCAAGGATGTGGTACACACTTTGGGGGATTTTTTTTCTTCCAAAAAACAGATGTGTGTATGACTAAATCGCAATATACCAGTTCTTGATCCGCGTGTGCGACATTACTGTGAATCAAATAGTGGCGGATCGGGGGGGGGGGGGGGTGCGCACCGGGCGCTTTATTTGTTTGTTTGTTTGGTTTGGTTTATTTCTGCATTTTCTTTCTCCGAATACAATTGCAAATGAAAATAAAATGATACAGATACATACAAATCAATACAAAGAAAAATCATTTGCGTAACAACATTCAGTCTGAAGTGACATAATTATGAATCAAAATAATATATTAAGGCATACTGTATCTATTAACAAAGGAGAAATCAATACAGGGGACCGTCATCATAAGCAGAGCTTGACGTGGATGAGGCCCTATCTGAATATGTGATACCAATGTAATACAACAACAATTATATATGTACTCATAAAACACTTAATCTTAATACACGAAACACATTTTGCTACAGAAAAAAAAAAACAGAAAATAAAAATAGTGACTTGGCGCTTTAAAACAAGAAAAAAAAATAGCACGCAGCACCATTGACTACTGCATGGTATAGTAGACAATAAAAGTGTAGGTGTGTGCGAGTGACAGTGCGTCGTGTGTGCAGGTGACAGTGCAAGAGAGAATAAAAGCTGTAGCATGCCTATTTTTGGGGTAAGGTATACGCTTTACAATTATTATCAAAGAAAGGAACGGGAGGGAATGAAATAAAAAAAAAAAACCACTTTGCATGGATCAGGGCTTACTGACACTTCAGAAAAAAAAGAAAAAAAAAAATACATTGATCAAAGACTACTAACTGGAAACATATTTGAATAATAGATATTTTTTTTAAATGAGCTTTAAAGGAAAAAAGTGAAGTACACTGCTTTAATTGATCAGGTAGGTTATTCCAGACATCGGGACCGTAATGTCTAATTGATTTCTGAGCTAAAACAGTTTTGGGGTTTACAAGGTGAAAATCTGTCGAACGGCGAGTTGGATATGTGTGTATATTCGAATTTAAGTGAAAAATATTATGAAATAAAGAGGGAAGTTGATTTGTTCCATACTTGTACATAAATATACCTGTTTGTAAAATGTGGATGTCCTGAAGCTTCAAAGTATGCAAACGATGAAATAAAGGATCTGTATGAGATAAATATGTGGAATTAGTAATAATACTAATAGCACGCTTTTGAAGTAAATACAATGAATTCAGTTTAGTAATACTACAATTTCCCATAGTTATATAAAATAATCAGAGATCGTTCTGATAAGAGATCTTTCAACTTCCAGAGTACGCCAATATTTTTGATAGTGTCCTTTGTAGACAGGATATATGTCCGTTCCATGTCAAATGGGAATCGATTGTAATGCCTAAAAATCTAATAATCTGTTTCTCGCAAAGAGAAAACCCATCAATTGATATGTTGACATTAAGATCCTGTGAGTAGGGTTTTCTAAAATGAACAAAATTTGTCTTATTAACATTCAAAGATAACTTGTTTGATTTAAACCAATTCAATATATTCAATAATTCTGTGTTCAAACGATTAACAAGGGTCCCTATATCATAATCTGATGTAATAATGGATGTATCATCAGCAAAAAGTATAAAATTCAAAGATGGAGAAGAACCTATAATATCATTTATATAAATGTTAAACAACAGAGGCCCTAAAATGGAGCCTTGAGGTACCCCACATTCAATATCAAGTTTCTGTGATTCATAAGACTGAAAACTAACATACTGTTGACGGTTTTGCAAATAATTTATAAACCAGAGCAGAGCGTGACCTCGTACTCCATACGTATTAAGTGTATGTATCAATACTTCATGGTCGATGGTGTCGAATGCTTTCGACAAATCCATGTATATACCTATAACATGCTTCTTATCAGCAAAAGCTTCAATTATTTTATCACACATGTGAGCGATTGCATAATCAGTAGAATATCCACTTCTAAATCCAATTGATTGGGTATCAATAAATTATTGGTTTGTAAAAACTGATGTAACCTTTTATACACAATTTTTTCAAGAACTTTGGATATACTAGGTAATAAGGAAATTGGTCTATAATTACTCTTTAATATAAAGTCATCTTTTTTATGAATGGGAATAACTTTTGCAAGTTTCAATGAGTTCGGCAAAATGCCTGTTGAAAGAGACATATTAAATACGTGAGTTAGGGGGCTTGCAATGTAAAAAAATATTTGTTTCAATAAATGAACACTAAGACCATCATGCCCACTCGATTTAGTTGTTTTCAGATTCTGAACAACATTGATTATTTCATGATCATTGGTAGGCGTGAGAAATAAAGAATTTTCACAAGGATTGGGTAAATGATCAGTAAAATGTGTATTACATGAATTCATATTAGATGCTAAACTAGGACTAATATTTATAAAATAATCATTAAATGAATTGGCAATTGTGGTAAAATCAGTAATTTCCTCATTGTCAATGATGATAGAGTTGGTAGTTTCTTTTACCGTCTTTCCCATAAGAGCATTGACAGTTTTCCACAATGAAAAAAGATTATCCTTATTTTTTTCTATATTAGTTGAATAATACAATTTTCGGGACAATCTTATTACTGATGTTAATTGATTTCTATATTTCCGGTATTTCATAAATGAGTTATTACTTTGATTCTTTATTGCTTGCTTATATAACTTATTACGGGTTGATATAGACCGCATGATACCTTTGGTAATCCAGGGTTGTCTATTTTTCTTTAAAGGTTTCCGTTTAACCAAAGGAATATTTTTCTGATAATAATATAATAATCTGCTGATAAATTTTTCATAAGCAGTAATCATCATTGCTTTCATTAAATACATCGCTCCATTCTTCCTGCGCTAAATCAAATATCAAAGAATTTATGTTACTTTCTTTTTTTTTATAATACATTTGAGATTTATTACTTTCATAATATTGCTTTGTTTGCAAAAAAACTATTGTTGATGGTAAAAACAGGTAAATTATGGGATATATCGTAATAAAATATACTATTTGTGAATTCTGTGTTTATTACATTTGAAAATATGTTATCAATAAGAGTTTTTGATGTACTAGAAATTCTTGTTGGGTTGTTGATGTGTGGCTGAAGTAAATACGTTGCCAATAAACTTAACAATTGCATTGTATGATTATCAGAATTATTTAAAAGATCAATATTGAAATCTCCCATTATAAAAGTGTCTTTCTTTTCCTGAGAAATAATACTCAGAATTTGATCAAAACTTTCTAATAAACAATCAATGTTATTTCTTGGGAACCTATATATATTACCTATTATTATATTTTTTGCTTTACTGTTCACAATTTCAACAAAAATATCTTCCGTACCTTCGATATGTAAGTCATGCCAGATTTTTATATCAATGTTGTTTTTAATGTAGAGAGCAACCCCACCTCCCTTGCCTAAGTAACGATCAGAACGATACATTCGATAATGCTCTAAATTAAATATTGGTGGTGAATTTGTATTAAGCCAAGTTTCTGATATGCCAGTTATACTAAATTGAAAATCTTATAAAGAGGAAAGAAATGATTCTATAGAATCAAAGTTCTTATTTAAACTTCTGGCATTGATGTGAAAAAGACTAAACAAATCAAAAAATGATTGAAATTTATTTTGTTTTATCAGTGCATTAAACTCGGCAGTTGTGTAATAACTACTTTCGGAGTCATTCAAACTTTGATCATCAAAGATCATACCATGAGGGATCATTGTCGGTGAGGGGGTATGAGTAGAAACTGAAGGGTTGTGGGAAGAGGTTTGAGTGCAAGTGCAGGTGTCTGTGTGTGCATGTGCGCTGAGCGTGCGTGCGTGTACATTCATCTTGAGTGTATGTGATAAAGAGTGCAGCGTCTAAATTATTTACTTAAAACTAGAGTCATCGTATACAGAACTAGAAAAATATACAATGTCTGGAATATGCGGGAAGAATTAATAGGGGAAAAAAAAACCTACAACAGTATTTGGCAGTCTGCCAGGGGTACCAAAATGGGTAATTACAAACAGCGAGTATTATCTAAATAATTACTTTTTATATATTTACGAGAAAAAAAAAAAAAACCCCAAAGTGATTGCGAAGAGAATCACGATACATACAATCAGATGTACCTATATCAACCATGTCTATATTAAAGACAATGACTATGTAACAATATGCCTGTAAAATCATATGTACACAAACTTCAAACAATTGTTACAATTTTACTTTTAAACTTCATATAAACCAATGATACAAATGAGCAGAAGCTGTAAGTACTCTCAGACAGGGATCATGAATAATGTATGATACTAATAACGCTGTCGAAACAATGCCGTGAAATGGTAAGTGTTCATCAGGAATAAGGTAACATAAAGATTAATCAAATCAAGTTTGGGAGCTGTCACATTACTCTAGATCAGAGGAGTGATCACAGTAGAGCAGCGTGATTAAAAACAAAACACAACTGTTTCATTACTAACGATTTGAGGGGCAAATAAAAGGAGTGAAACTAAGTTGTATGTGAGTGCGTGAAAAACTTCGGAATAATAAGCAGGTTATCACCCGAATATCTGTTTTCGCTTGTACTGACACGTGAATAATTAACCATGATGGTATCATGAGAGAATTTTCAAGTGGAAAATCGGCGAGTCTCATTGAACCCAGAGTGATTGAGCAAGAAGATGACAGGGGCAGTGACATTGGTGTAATGACTAAAAAAAAAAAAATCAAGCTGGTATAACAATCTCAGCTCTGGAGAGGTACAAAAGAATGGAATTTAACAGCAAATAGCCTCGTGTGTAGTGCTGAAATTATAGTGAGCTATTACGAAACCAAAGGAGCTAACAGTATACAACTTAATACGGTTAATGAACTTAGAGAAACTTGGTGGGCTTAAAGTCATTGGACATTGAACAACGTAATGAGTTGAATTCTCCAGGAAAACCTGGAAGACAAAGAGTCACTAACCGTAGGCTAGAAAAAGAATATAACACCTAACATGTTAACATTACTTTATGGTTCAACATTTGGCTAAATGGATGTTTGTGAATACCAGGATGGAATAGAATAGTAAGACACTCTCGTTCAAATGTCTTGACTATCTGAGCCTGGATAAACTTAATTGTAATGGAATTATACTGATTGATACGAAATAGGGACAGCCACAATGGGCAGTGCATACTGTGAAAATCCGAGTTGTCTCAATACTTGGTCATTTAGAGGGGCTCATGAGAACAATGAAACCATGCCGCATGCACTGGCAGGCGGTTTCGTGTATAATGGGAATGACAAACGAGTTTTTGTCTGATGAAATGAAAAAATAGAAGTAGATGACTTCATTAGTTGAATGCAAAACCCTGACCCTGCACCACAAAAAAATAGATAGATAAATAAAAGGACATAAAGTCGCCAGACATGAATTTTTAGTTAATACCATATTCTAGAGCAGACTTTAAGCTTCATAATGGTGTATAATTCAAATCAAATCAAATGGACTTTAATTGCCTATCTAAATATTGGAACGATAGCACAAACTCAGGAAAAGTGTAAACTGAGAAAAGAGGCTCTGAAGTACAGTGTCTATTCAAGCTGTGCTGGCTGTGCGATGAATGGGACAAAAAAAAACAACAACAGGAAGTAAACCACCGGAGTAACAACAATGAACAGATTATTGGATTAACACATTCAGTCCATAATTAATGCCAGCTTTCAAAGCAGTAGCATTATCGTTTCAAACGTTATTAGAATTGAAAGTGAAGAGTGTGTGCAAGGTTTTTTCAGAAATGAAAAGGGGACTCTAAAGGAACCCCTAATCACACTATTCTACCAAAAATGTTTGAGATAAACTGGTTTAAGAACACCCTTTCCAGCCCGTTTTATGATCCCAAATTTTAGTATGATGTAAAAGTAGATTTACTCTTTCAGAAAATATCAAAAAGTCAAGATCTGCTAGGTTGACCCATTTCACTTATCTTCAGTCCTCACGCAAAATCAGCGTGTGCGACTTTTTGTTCGTTTTGTGATGCATGGTCACATTTGTTGTTATAACAAAAGAAATACAAAAGGAAAATTAGATCAAACCCGGAAGTAGCTCCAGAAATATTGTTTGCGTCCCCCCCCCCCCTTCCCGAAATTCCTAGATCCGCCCCTGCCAAGTGTATGAAAGTTAATTGGGGGACCGTGTGGGAGAGGGATTTCCTTTCCACTTCCAAACGACGGAGTTTTTGCATTTGTAGAATTGAAATAAAACAATCTGATGAACAGTTTTGTGGAATGCTCAGAAAATTGTCAATTTTCAAAGCGTGTCATCTCTAATTCCATGAATAGGAACCGAGTGGGCAAAGGGTTAATCTGTAAAAAATGAGGGAACTGCTGAATTTAGTAGAATTCAAGTGAGAGATTGATGCACACGTTTTGATGAAATCAAACACTTGTCCAACTTCCCAAGTCTATTAATTGTTAAACTTTTTTTTCTATCCAAAAACCTACAAATTCCTCATTTCGAGAATTATTGGAGACAAAATGACCTGCTTGTTCCCTATCCCTCCAGGATGACTCCCCTGCATATAAAGAAGCTATTGCATTTTTTTTTTTGAATTAATATAAAAACATCTCGTAAACACATGTATGATGGAATCTGAGATCTACGTATATGAGGGAATCTTTCAATGAAAAATTGTATTATTAAAGTAGAAAGGACCAAACGGGGAGGGTATTGAAAAGGGGTAGGCCCATCCCCTTCTCAAGCGACGGAGATTTTGTATTTTCAGAATTGAAAATCAAATATCGTTGGGTGAAATATTTAGATGTTTTTCCATCTGAAAAGGTTGGAAATTTCCACATCTCGGAAATTATACGAGGAGGAACAAAATGATATGTTTGCCTCCGATTCTGTTAGGAAAGAACCTCCCCCTTGACGCCTCTCATATGAGGGAGCTTTTGTAAGTGAAAGATCTGATGCACACTCTTTGATAAAATATTAGGTACTATGTCAATCTAAAAGTATACAAAGTTTATCGAAAGGGACCCAGTGGGAGGTTCTGTATGTTTGTGATTGCAATTCAACGTTCAAGGACCTGGTGCATACTTCTAGCGGTATTTGTTCCATCCAGAAAGTTCAAGATTTATTGTTATCTCGGGAACCGTTTCGGGGGACAAATCATTTGTTCGCCCTCAACATTTCCATGGGGGCTGGGCAAATGCCCCCTTTTTACCCCCCCCCCCCCCCCCCCGCTGTAGGATCGACGCCCCTGATCATCTCTATGTAATATGCCCATAGATGTATCCTAATTGAGTCGTCAGAGTCATCATCGTTTGTTCAATGATTCAGGAAGTAGAGGGGGTTATCTATGGTGGTTGTTTGTTTGATTGTGTGTTTGTTTGTTTTCCTAAGTAATTTGGAGATGGTCCCGAATTGCGCGCGCCATAGCATCACTGTTTAACGTTGTCAACGGCTGTTTTCATTTTATTTCAATGATAATTCATCAATGATTTTTGTGTACCTCCCATATAGTTGTCATTGGCTGCCTTTATGGAACGATTAGGGAATTACTGCCAACCCCCTTAGAAAAACCTTTCAATTGTCATCTTTCATTGAATCATCATTGAAATATAGCTTTCTGAAGTAATCCTACATTTTGATCTACCGTTTAACTGCAATCCACGATTGAGAATACTTGTACTTCACTATAGGTCTAAGGCCTTTTTACCACTCGCTTACAATCGATTTTTATTTATGCCTTTCAGCTGCCAATTTCAGATTTTGATCGCAGAAAGACTGAAACGTCATTGATAGATGTTCTTAATTTCGTCATCGTCAGATAGCAGAAGAAAAAAAAAATCAGCTAATTCACCAGGTACACGACAGAAAATGTCTTAAAGTTATAATTGAAAATATTTCTTGTCTTATCATTATTATTCTTATTTTTTTTTCGGTTTTTGAGTAGCTCTAACTGCACAAAACACGTACATGTAATAAAGCAAACTGGCAAGAATTCTTGCAACAGAACTTTTCAATAATTTACTTTGTGAGAGCCTTCAAAAGAACAAGCCTATGATGGGCCGTTCAATTTCCATTCATGATTAGCATCCTCACTGTGAATACAAGTTATTAACCATTTCACCCTTATATCTTTCTTTCCTATTTTCTTAATGGAAAACACCTCCAGAAGACAGAGAGAATTGGGATGGACCAGAGCAACGAGCAGGGCCGAGCAATGCCCCACCGAATTACTTGAAAAGTACGTATGCTATCCTTGCATCAGTAGCGTTGTCTTCGATATGAGCATCGCAAGATATTTTACCAGAGGCGCGTTCTGCATCGAAAGCTGCTATTGATGCGACTTTCATTATATTGCACAACCCAAAATGGGATTGAATTCCACTACAATGGGTGGCACTTCAGAGCAGTTGAGTTAGCGCTTTACGTTTCGCGTGGCGACGGCAAACCCCTATTATTAATTAGATTTGCAAAAAAAAAAGGCACACATGGAGAACTAGCAATGCTGCTGCAAAAGGAAAGCAAGAAGTAGTAAAATACATTAAGAAGCAATGAATTAAAAGCTGGAGACTACCTTTTGCTTTCACACTGCACCCACCTGATCACTCAATTTTTCTCCAAGGAAGTTGTCTCGTCTGATAGTGTTCTTATGAGGCCCCATCATTGTTAAGCCTAATCGCTCACGAAAGCGGTCTCCTGCATTCAATCATCTCTGTAGTTAACTAAAAACTAATAATAGGAAATAAATACATGAATACAAATTTTTGATACTTTTGATCTTATTGCATGTTCTGTACATGTTCATGACACAAAACAATTGTTTATGTTTATCTCTTTGTGTAAGGTTTTATTAGTATATTTAACTACTGCACTAGTCTTGTTATTCTTTATTTTTATGGTTTTGAAAATTGTATACACTTAGTATCTGATTGAATGCAGAAGTAAATCGAACAAATAACCAAACAAACAAACCCGTTGAGATGCGATGAAGTCAGTGGCTTGTCAGCAACCCTGGCAACCCTTCTCTTTTTTTTTTTTTTTTTCCAGTAGGGCCTTCATTGACATTGTGGGCATCTCGAGGGCCCGAATCCTGATAGATGCTCGATTTTGTCACTCATCGCAGATAAACAGCAGATACACACGGATAACGGTTGTAACAAGGAAAAGTAATAATTACGCGGTGCGTAATATATGTCCCCACCGGAAGTACATGTTGCATTTTGTAGCAAAATGTACAATACAAGTCAAATATCAAGGTCAAAGCTCAAAGAAGTCAAAGGTCAAAATTCTGTGTAGAAGTTTTAAAGCCCTCACCTAGTGCCATCACATAAAGCAAACGGAATTGAAATCGGATTAGAAATGGCGAAGGAGTAGCATTCTCTAGCCATTGTACAACATAGGTCAAAAATCAAGGTCAAAGGTCAAAGCAGTCAAAGGTCAAAATTCTGTATAGAAGTTTTGAAGCCCTCACCCAGTGCCATCACATAAAGCAAACGGAATCGAAATCGGGTCAGAAATGGCGAAGGTGTAGCATTTTGTAGCCAATGTACAACATAGGTCAAAAATCAAGGTCAAAGGTCAAAGAAGTCAAAGGTCAAAATTTCAAAGCTTCCATGTAGTGCTATCATATAAAGCAAACAGAATCAAAATTGGCTCATAGATGACAGAGAAGTAGCAAATTGAAGATTTTGATCACACACGGACGCACAGACAGACTGACGGACGGACACACGGACACACACACGTACGGAGCCCGTTTCATAGTCCCCTGCTCGAACTCGTTTGGCAGGGACAATTAGGGTATTGTAACATGAGGTTTACATGGCTGTCTTTTTCTAAGATCCACAGTTCACTACCAGGCGCGTTTTAATGGTTATTTGTTTTATGAATATTATTATAAACATTATTGCTGTCATTATTATCATTAGTAGTAGTAGTATCAGTTTTATTATTGTACATGTACAGTAATAGACAAATAGTAAGAGCATTAAATTGATGGCTTTGAGTTAAAAATACTACAATAATAAGTAATAGCATGTTGAGGTAAGTTGAAACCTCCAAACGTATTTAAGTAAATGCGAGTTGAAGGAAAGAGATGACAAAATAAGTTTACGAAAAGAATGGCACTCTTTTCTGGAGAATTAAAGGGGTTAGAAGTTTTTATTCTTGATTAGAAAGTAAATGATGTGAAAGAAATAGGCAAAGAAAATGATTATGAGCAAAGAGGTAAACTAACAAAACAAGATAATATGATAAAAGAGCAACAAAATTAATAGATCAAACAAAACAAAAGCATATGACATATTGGAAAAAAAGGCTCGCCCCAAGAGGTGTATCTGTGGTATCATTATGGTTTAAAATACTTGTTACAGATATAATACTAAAGTAGAGTTAACCCTATAAAGCCCAAGGGGGGCACATTGTGCCCCCTACCAGATTTTCATTCGCCACTCCTTTGCCCTTAATCCAATTTTAACCAAATTTGATTATTTTTCCTGAAATCTTATTTGCCAACATTTTGATATATAATTTAGCTATATTCGATACTGCTGGTTCCCATGGCAACCATAAACTGACAACCATGTCAGTCAGATTTTGCAAAATGTTCTGTTCCAAATCCAATTAACAATAATGTTATAATGTATGAAATGGGAGTTCCTTGGCTGAAATTTGCGGAAGAACCAAAATGTGAAGAAATAATGGCCCTGAAATGTTTTTCCAATTATTTCATTTGTTTTTCTGTGACAACGACATAAAACAATGAATATAAAAGAGATACTTGAAAATAACAGTATTTTCCAAAGATTGCCGTTCTATTTTGTGTCATTTTGATTCCTTCACCAAGTTTTACCTCTAATATCATTTGTTTATCACATTATCAATCTGCAAACTTAAAATTCCAGTCTTATGGGAATATGAAATATGATAACTATGCATGTACCTATCCAGAACAATACATCACAGGTCTCATAATGTATTTCTTTAGTTTGTTATGAATAGCGCCCCCATGTGGTGACCTTGAGAAATCTCAACCATAACAAACAATGTGCTTTGACTTGCATATCACTTGTGGCAAATATGAAAAATATTGGTCTATGATAAGACATATATACTGGGATAAAGAAATTATACAGAACAATAACGTTTTTAGCATATGTCCTATGTATTTCTTTATATTTGGGCAAATATCGCCCTCTATGGGTGACCTTGAAAACATTAAATATGCGGTAATGTAAAGTATGAGTTGTTCTACCCATGTGCCAAATACGACGATGAAACATCAAACAATAACAAAGTTTTGTTGTGGGACTTTGTAAAGTTGGGCTTTATAGAGTTAAAGTCATTGACTTATTTGGCAATAATTTGTCAGCCCGAAGATACATTTTTTTTTTACAATGTGTATGCCACTGTATCATATTCATGCGCTCGTACATCTGACTTTACATATCTTGCTTTTTATCCCATTTGCATTTCATTTCTTTGAACAGCAAATATATGGATCATTGGGGATGCCACTGTGTCTGAAGCAGAAGAAAAAGCGAAGAACCCGAAAGGAATCGGCCAGAATCTCGGACTCTTAGACGCTGCCGTTTTTTGGGCCGGACAAGCCAATTTGATGTTGGGTAATACAGAAGCCTTTATCAACAAAATAAGACAAGATCGGCGTTGGCCCGAACCCAGGATTTTAGTCCTACACGTGGGAGGATACGATGTGATACTTGGGAAGGCAAAGAGTACTCTTATCATAGCTATTAAAGATCTTTGTGTAAACTTAAAGAGGCAGAATATCATAGTTGTGTGGTCGCTCATACCATTCCTGGGTCGTGAAGGCAAAATGGAATCAAATCGACAATCATTGAATTCAGAAGGTGAACGTCAGGCAGAAGGCAGGGTTATCAAGCATAGTGATCAAACGTCATTCATCGAAGACCTGTGCCAAGGTCTCAATGATGTGCTGACAAAAATGGCATCGAATGCACGTCATTAGAGCATTTACAATTTGCTGTTATTTTGTTTGTAGCATAGGAAGCATTTTTATTTGTCAAAGGCAACTAATCAACTGGTATAAACTACAATGTATGGCATCGGACGGATGTAGTGATATCTTTTTCATTGGAGATGATGCTTAGGTGTACAGTAGATTAAAGTGATCCCAAAAGGTGTCACTCTCTGGGAGGTGAATTATCGCTGATTCATGAATTTCAATTCTTCTGGGAACTATGGAAACAGTCCTTTCACTTGCATATTGAAGAATATGTCAAATAATGATTTTGATAATTTCAATCACAAAACTAATTTACGTGCTCTAACATTTGAGGTTAAGAACTGTTATCACCATTTATTTTTTTTTATCAAAATATGAGATATTCTAATCGAATATGTATACATATATATGAAGAGTTTGTTCGCAAAAACCGATAAGTCCATATTTGCCAAATGGAGATATTTGCGATTAAAGGTCAAGAAAAATAAAGAGAATAATAAGAAGTATTTTGCTTCTTTTGACCATAACTTCAAAAATGTACTTTTATATATGTGACCGTGCACCTCAAAACGAACATAAAGTCGCACACACTGATTTTGCGTGAGGAAAATTAATTTTTTTGGATTTTTGGATATTTTGGATTTTTTTTGGATCATTAAACGGGCGGGAAAGTGTGTTTTTTTTATTAGCAGTTTATCTCGAACATTTTTTGGTAGAATATTGTGATTAGGTGTGTCTTTAGAGTCCCCTTTTTCATTTCTGAAAAACCTTGTACACATCCTTCACTTTCAACTCTAATAACTTTTGAAAGGATAGTGCTACTGCTTTGAAAGTTAGCATTAATTATGGACAGAATGTTTTAATGAGGCATGCTCAAATTCAGTTTGATTTAATAATCCCTTCATTGTTGTATCTCAGGTGATTCACTTCCTGTTTTTTGTCCCATTTATCACACAGCCAACACGGTTTGGTAAAGATTAAGCGCTTGAATAGACACTGTACTTCAGAGCCTCTTTTCTCAGTTCACACTTTTCCTGAGTTTGTGCTTTCTTTACAAATTTAGATAGGTTAGCAGAGTCCATTTGATTTGAGTTGTACATCATTCTAAAGCTTAAAGTCTGCTCTTTCAGAATATGGTCTTAACTAAAAGTTAATGTCTGGCGACTTTTTGTTTGTTTTGTGGTGCACGGTTACATTCGGTAAATAAATCTGGCAATGATGTTGGCACACTCGGCCTACGTTCAAGTGTTGATAGCACATACTTCAAGTACCCAAAGCCAACAGCAGAGCAGAAATGTCCAATGCTTTTGCGACGCTGATTTTGAAACGATCTCCCACGGTTCGTCCGCATTTCCCAATCCCTTGATTGTCTTTAAGAAGAATTTTAAGACTTTTCTTTTTAATAATGCTAATTTGTGACTGAATTTTGTTGTAAAGTGCTGTGAAACCAGTCATTGACTGTGTTAGAGCGCTATAAATGATCCGATTGTATTGTATTGTATTGTATTGTATACCATCGTATATTATTAAAAGACTACAATCAGACTGCAATGCCTATATTTTTGAGAACAATTACGATTAGGTAGGTACCGTATATGCTTATGATTTTATGTATGGACACCGATGGATTTTAAAGAATGCATGCCAACGAAATGCAGAAAATGCTAAATTTGGCTTGAAATGAATAGGTAGAAGAAAATAAAAAACATGAAAGGGATACATTCACGTGTGGCTAACTTCATGTTGCAAATGCATTGTACATTGCACATTTTATTTGTAATAGATGAAAATAAAAAAATGCATAATTTAACTTATAGGTTATTATAGCTTATGCCACTAAACCGCTAAAACGAAGAAAATAGCTCTGTTGGAAAGCTTAGCTTGTGAGATAAAACCATTTTCCCTCTGAAATCTGTATGATGACGCTTGAAGCATAATTTGATTTACTTATGGTTGTGCAGTCAGATGTGTCTATGCGTCATAACCAGTGCTTTCTGTCGGTGTTTCTAAAAACGTCTGCTAGGATAAGATTTTCTTCTTCTTTTTTTAATGATCCCTATTTCCCCCTTGGTTATTTAGCGAAACAAGCATACGAAGCTTTTATTACCCTATAGATGCACATTTCCCGAAAGGTATAAGAAATGGTTTCGTTGTTGTACATTGTCTGCATCATATGTGACCGTGCACCTCAAAACGAACATAAAGTCGCACACACTGATTTTGCGCGAGGACTGAATATAAATGAAATGGGTCAACCTAGCCGAACTTTACTTTTTCATATTTTCTGAAAGAACGGGTCTTCTTTCACATTATGCTAAAATTTGGTATCATAAAACGGGCAGGAAAGTGTGCTTTTTTTAGCAGTTTATCTCGAACATTTTTGGTAGAATAGTGTGATTAGGTGTGTCTTTAGAATCCTTTTTTCATTTCTGAAAAACCTTGTCCAAACTCTTCAGTTTCAACTCTAATAACTTTTGAAAGGATATTGCTACTGCTTTGAAAGTTGGCATTTATTATGGACAGAATGTGTTAATGAAGCATGCTCAATTTCAGTTTAATCTGATAATCTCTTCATTGTTGTTACTCTGGTGGGATACTTCCTGTTTTTTGTCCCATTCATCGCACAGCCAGCACGGTTTGGTAAAGATTAAGCGCTTGAATAGACACTGTACCTCAGAGCCTCTTTTCTCAGTTCACACTTTTCCTGAGTTTGTGCTTTCTTTCCAACATTTAGATAGGTTAGGAGAGTTCATTTCATTTGAGTTATACATCATTTTAAAGCTTAAAGTCTGCTCTTTCAGAATATATTCTTAACTAAAAATTCATGTCTGGCGACTTTTTGTTTGTTTTGAGGTGCAGGGTCACATATTAACTGCTTTTATTATCATGTTCTTAATACGTACACTAGAATATCATTCTTTTGATTCATTCAACCTCAATGTATGATTTTGCTGTCTATTTTGTGAGTTAGACAGTCAAATACATTATTGCGATCATCCAGTTTCTAGAGTTTCGGCTATGGGTGGCTGTTTTGTCTTTCAAACTAATTTTCCATAAATAGAATCTGCATTCATGTCAATCAAATCTAACAGGTTTCCATTCATGTTCCATGGAAACACGCCAACTTCGAGAAGCGGTCTTCAATGTCACGAGGAACCCGGAGGTGGTTGCACTATTGCAACATTCAAATTGATTTGGGAACAGTCTATTCAAGAATTCGAGCCATTGAATTAGCATGATGATACTCCTGTCTTAGTTCATCCCTTCAGCACAATCATGTGTTTTCTACTACTGTCTTTGATTGATGCACTGTCGTGAAAAGTGCTTTCATTGACTCTTTTTGGATATTCATTATGCATGATCATTTATTGCTACAAACTTCATGAAATCACATTCAAGGATTGTCATTTCACTCACATACAAGAAATGTCAGTTTACTTCGATATGAACTACAGTATGTTATGTTATGCTAATTATGTTTTCCCTTATGATAAACGTGATATGAACTACAGTATGTTACGTTATGCTAATTATGTTTTCCCTTATGATAAACGTGATATAAATTATAAGTTATTCCTTGTAGATAATTATGTGTTTTGCATTAATCATATACATGATAATATTGTTTAAGCTACATGTCTTGTTTGGAAAAGTATATAATTTTTATTTCTTTATTTATTTTCAGTCATGGGGAAACTGCTGTTGTGCACACCACGGTAATTATGCACTACAGCCTTGAATTAGATATTTGTTTTCTGGTGGTTTAAGCCTCTCAGGAGGTAGATCTGGGTGTTATACCAATAAAAATATGTCTACCCAATGTTCTCTGGAATAATGGAGTGGATCTTTCGCGTATCGACCTGCTTTATGACATAATGTTTGCAATCCTGTCATCGTCATGACGGTTAACTTCTGCAGCTGTACAGTCACCAACCCTTCGAAAATTTGAGTGCTCTCGATGGCCGTACCTATTGGAATGATCTAGATACTTTATTGTTTGACCAAAGTGCGAAATTGAACGATAGAAAAAGCATTTAAATGACCATCTTGATAATGTTTTTTTTTTTTTGGCCCGAACGCAACACACAGCCCACAAGACCGACACTACGCAAAAGAGGCTCACAAGACAAATTTAGGCAAAAGGGCCCACCAGACCGGCAGGATGAACAAAGCTATCTGTACATCAACAAGGAGTATACATGTACATCTGAAAAAGGTGTTGCATTAATGACATTAAAGGGGAAAGGAAAATAACAACAAGTATGCATGGCTTTAAGTTGAAGTCTTTCATAATGACATCGCGCTAGGTTTGCTAAGCTTTTTTTTTTTTATTTTTGCCTGTCAGAGGAATCCCGGATATGACACGAGAAATTCAGATAAATCGAACTTTTTTGTTAAATGTTTTATTTTGTGTTTGTTTGCTTGCTTCTTTGTTTTGTTTCTTTGTTTTTGTTTTGTTTTGCTTTTATTATTTCTTTGTTGCTTTTTCACCTATGCACTCCAGTAGTACATGGTACTACACAGTTTTATTGATCCCTTTGATTTTCTTTCTTTCCTTTTGTTTTTTGCCTTCAAACAGTTGATGATAACCGGAAGTGTCATTAGTAATATAACTTGGTCCCTCCCATCTTAATACGCTCCCTTGCTTTGTGTCCATTTGAATGAATTCCCAGATCCGTCCCTATTTGGGCAGGATTTAAAATGCAAAATTACATGCCCTACCCGAGTGCTTTTAAGATTTTTTTTTTGAGAACCAATGTGTCTTGATTACAATTTAATAATGTATGGAATTCAACTGATGAAAACCTTTTGAAAAGCTGGAATATCATTGTCTCTAAAAAAATTAATATTTTAAGGAATGAATAACTATTTTCATGGATGCATTTTCTTTTCCTAAATCATCACAAACACGTCGATAATCGACTTGATAAGTTATTTGCTCTGAATTCTTGCAAAATCCACAACTTCGATGAAGACTATACGCCCAATCCGGATAGTGTAAAGCAGGTATGGGCTGCGACGTTGACCATTTTTGGAAGTATTTCCTTGCATAATGATTTCACAATTGGACATTTTTTTATTTATTTCTGAATGGCTGACCTGAATATATATTTCTGTTGGAAGGGACGGATATATAGTTATTGTTCTACCCCCTGGAGAATAAAATCCCCACCCCCTGAATAATAAACATGCAGGGTCACATATGTGACCCTGCATCACAATGCCCCCAAGTAAGTCGCCAAAAATGGATGTTTCGTTAAAAGCAGAATTTGAAAGGGCAGACTCTAAAGCTTCAAATGATATGTAACTCAATTCAGATCGACTCTGAAGCTCTGAAGAACAGGGTCTATTCGAGCATTTAATCTTTACCAAGCCCTGCCAGCTGAGCAGTGAATGGGACAAAAAAAAAATGATGTTAACCAAGGGGACACAACAATTAACTCTTTATGTGCCATGGTGGAAACCCCCTGTGTGCCACGTTATTCTGAGACACGAAGGTAGTCATGCTTTGAGAAGGAATTCTGTTTTTCCAATTTGCATTACTTCTACAAATTTCTGTTTAGCTGGACATGATAGTGAGCAATGTTAAAGAGGAATGCCAAACTTTGCTTCCATATACAATGTATAACAATTCTATTTTCATTTTTTCTTTTGAATTACCAGTTGCTACATTACTGTAAAGGCATGACTTGTGCACATAAAATAGTGACAGAAACTTAGAATGTACACGAAAATCTAGTTGGGAACACCGCTTGATAATCAATCACCACATAGAATGCAAGCCGTATGTGAGAGGAACAAAAGCGCGAGAAACGCTTTGATTGTACCGGGATTAGCGATTTATCGATCGGTTTTGGCGGCTTTGTTTATTGAGCAGAATATGCGAAGTTGGCAAGCCGTCGACTGAGCCGGACGTGCGAACGTGGCACATAAAGAATTAAGGAATTATGAGATTAAACTGAAAGTGATCACGCTCTATTAGCACACTTTGTCTATGATTAATGCCGACTTTCAGAGCAGCCGCATTATCGTTTTTGAAGTTATTAGAGTTTAAATAGTGTTTACAGGGCTTTTTAGCAAATGAAAAAGAGACTCTATTATAGTGCACCAAATTACAATATTTTACGAAAAAAGTGTTCGAGAAAAACTGCTGAAAATACAATTTCCTGTCCATGATCCCAAATTCCAGCATACAGCATACCTTCTCCCTGGTTCAAACACTGATGATATAAGCATGACATGATCAAACGAAGCAAATCAGCAAAATTCTACACACACACACACACACACACACACACACACACACACATAGTTGTTATGGCTAAATCAGTAAATCAATAGGTAAAAGAAATGAAGTTTTAGCTAATATATATCATATTACAGTTCTGCAAGAATATCATTCTGATTTGTAAATAGGGAGGGATAGCAATTTATTGGTCTAGAATGGCACGCGTGCAAAGAATTATTCTCTAAATTCGTTCTTTCGTTCGTTCCTATTCATTTTGCTTCTCAATTAAAATCACATGAAATCAAAGTTAATTACATCAGTGTAACACATTTAAACAAAACAAAACCAAATGACAAAGAAGCAACACACAAGTGCAGTTTACATTACCCTGCACCATAAAACAAACAAAAAAGTCGCCAGACATGAATTTTTAGTTAAGAACATATTCTGAAAGAGCAGACTTTAAGCTTTAAAATGATGTATAACTCAAATCAAATGGACTCTCCTAACCTATCTTAATATTCAAGCGCTTAATCTTTACCAAACCGTGCTGGCTGTGCGATGAATGGGACAAAAATCAAGAAGTAAACCACCCGAGTAACAACAACGAAGGAATTATCAAATTAATCTAAAATTGACTGTGCCTCATTAATACATTCTGTCCATAGAATGCCAACTTTCAAAGCAGTAGCACTATTCTTTCTAAAGTTAATAGAGTTGAAAGTGAAGAAGGTGTAAAAGTTTTTTTTTTCAGAAATGAAAAAGGGACTCTAAAAACACACCTAATCTCACTATTCTACCAAAAATGTTCGAGATAAACCGCTAAAAGAAATAAACAGCTAGGTTGACCCATTCCACTTATTTTCAGTCCTCACGCAAAATCAGTGTGTGCGACTTTTTGTTCGTTTTGTGATGAACGGTCACATATAACAACGGTCTTTATAAAACATTACAGTTTCAATACATATAATACAGATATGGCAGTACATTTGATTCAATAAGGAAGGAGGTGACCGTCGGCACAAGCATAAATAGCTTGAATGGGCTGAACTATGGCGTCATTTGAGAAATAAAACTCAGGTTTGCCTCTCACAAAAAGGAGAGTTTTTTTTCTGTTATTTACAATAGTATGCTTTAAAGGGGAAAGAAGATGTGAGTGAACGTTGTGCGGGTCCAATAGGTGAGATGAATGTTTGTGTTGGGGACATATCATAATATAATCATTCTCCAGTATATATTGCAATACTAATATACTGATATACTAATATATTGTAATACTAATAATTCAGACCAAAGCAACTAGCTTTGGACGAAAAGAAAGAAAGAGATGTTGGTGTTTTAAGGGAGTCGGGTAAGGGTGGGATTTCACGGAGCACGCGAACGATTTGCGAAGGACGCGAATGACAAAATCCAACATTCGGAAAAGTTTTTCTCCGAATGCGTTCCGACAAAGAAGCCGAAAACTATTCTTGCGCAATTTGTGCGAAGTTTCCACGACATATGTGCGAATGTCGTGTGTATCATTGCTAAAGTACACCATGTTACCCACACGAAGAACACGCGACGGAAATGCGAACAACGAAAATTTTTCAATAATCATGGGATAAAATGTACCCAAGGAGAGGTGGAAGCTGACTTGAGTTGATTTTTTTTTCTTTCCTCTATTTCTCCTTTCTTTTTCTCTCATTTTTCTATCGAATGCTTGCCTACATTTTTTTCCTAGGACCTATCTCCACTAGTAAAGCATTTGATTTGTTTTTTTTTTGTTTTTTGTTTTTTGCAGTTCCTCCAACACATAATCTCTATTTATACAGTTCAAATAAAATTTTGCATACTTTAAATTAATATTAAGTGTATTCTGCGATTTTTTTTTTTTTTTTTTTTTTGGATGTCAAACATGTCTTTTTCTTTTGGTAGTATTTAATTTCCTTTGTTAATGTAGTTGTTAATAATTGTTTGATGTTTGGATGTATGGTACGATTTTTATTTGTAGAAAACGTATAGGTCATACATCCCCAAACGTGCACCAAACGTTCGCGAGAATGTCTCAAAAGGTACGCGAACAGTTTGCGATTACGTCGTAAAATGATCGGAAAAACTTCGCAGATTTCGCGTAACATACGCGAGACATTCTCCAAAGTTTCGGAGTCTGTTTGGGGTTTCACGAACATTTTGCGAACATCGCGCGTGTCTTGCGAAGGTCTTGCGCATATGACGAGGCTTTAAAGACACTTTCGAGAACAATTCACGAGCAAATCACGACTAAGTGTGCGGAAAAGGTTCGCAAAAAATTTCAAACTTTTTTGAAATCATCGCCGAAGTAAAAACGACATTCGCGAACAATTGACGACGCTTCCGAACCCTCACGTTCGTTTGGCGATCTTTTGCAGACTAAAATACGAATGATGGATTTTGCCATTCGCGTCCTTCGCAAATCGTTCGCGTGCTCCCTGAAATCCCACTATTCTTGCGCAATTTGTGCGAAGTTTCCGCGACGTATGTGCGAATGTCGCGTGTATCATTGCTAAAGTACAGCATGTTACGTACACGAAGAACACGCGACGGAAATGCGAACAACGAAAAATTTTCAATAATTATGGGAGAAAATGTACCCAAGGAGAGGTGGAAGCTGTCTTGAGTTGATTTTTTTTTCTTTCCTCTATTTCTCCTTTCTTTTTCTCTCATTTCTCTATCGTGTGCTTGCCTACATTCTTTTATTTTCATAGGACCTATCTCCACTATATAGTAAAGCATTTGTGTTTTTTTTTTTGAAGTTCCACCAACACATAATCTCTATAGTTCAAATGAAATTTTAGATACCTTAGATTAATTTTAGGTGTATTCTGCGATTTTTTTTTTTGGTATATCAAACATTTCTTTCTCTTTGCTAGTCTTTAAATCATTTTGTTACTATAGTTGTTCATAATTGTTTGATGTTTAGATGTATGCTACGATTTTTACTTGGAGAAAAGCATATAGGTCATACATCTCCGAAACGTGCGCTAAACGTTCGCGAGAATGACTCAAAAGGTACGCGAACAGTTTGCGATTACGTCGTAAAATGATCGGAAAAAATTCGCATATTTTGCGTAACATACGCAAGACTTTCTCCAAAGTTTCGTAGTCTATTTTGGGTTTCACAAACATTTTGCGAACATCGCGCTTGTCTTGCGAAGGTCTTGCGCATATGACGAAGCTCTAAAGACACTTTGGAGAACAATTCACGAGCAAATCACGACCAAGTGTGCGGAAAAGGTTCGCAAAAAATTGCAAACTTTTTTGAAACTCTCGCCGAAGTAAAAACGACATTTGCGAACAATTGACGACGCTTCCGAACTCTCACGTTCGTTTGGCGATCTTTTGCAGACTAAAATACGAATGCTGGATTTTGCCATTCGCGTCCTTCGCAAATCGTTCGCGTGCTCCGTGAAATCCCACCCTAAAGCATAAAGTGTATCAGGTCCGTGATGCGTCATAGTGACATGCGAGCTGTAAGGGATTTGGTATTACGTAAATGGACATCTGTGGAGTGTCTTGTAGGGTACTAAGGAATGTCTGTATTGTAATCGAACGAATTTTGAAAGGACTGTGGCAACAAATTTAGGGTAAATTTATACTTAACTACAGATATTTGAAACTTATGTATAGTGTCATCAACTTTTAACACATTTAGCTGCCTAAATAACGAGGTCGTATATGCTGAATACTTAGAGTGTGTACATATTCTGATTACTTTCTTTTGCAATAAGAACAAATGTACCTGCGTCATATTAAAATTACCCCCCAAAATATCATAAGCTACATGAAGGAAAATAAGTGAATTGTAAAGCATATGTAATGATTTAGATGACAATGAATCCATCAATTTATTTGATATACCAATCCGTCTGGATTTAACAGTTAAGAGGTTTTGTTCCTTATATGTGACCGTGCACCACAAAATGAAGAAAAAGTCGCACACACTGATTTTGTGTGAGGACTGAAAATAGATGAAATGGGTCAACCTAACCAATCTTGAGTTTTCATATTTTCTGAAAGAGCAAATCTTTTTCTATATTATTTTAAATTTTGGGATCATAAAAAAAAACAGGTACTTGTGTTTTCAGCAGTTTTTTTCTCGCACCTTTTTTGGTGGAATAGTGTGATTAGTTGTTTCTCATAGAACCCTCCCAAAAACCCTGTCCACATACTTCACTTTCAACTCCAATAACTTCATCCCATAGCGCTTGAATACACCCTGTACTTTAGAGGCTGCTTTCTCAGTTCACACTTTCCAAAAGTGTGTACTTTCTTTTCAATATTTAGATAGGTTAGAAGAGTGCATTTATATTAAGTAAAACATCATTTTAAAGCTAAGAGCCTGCTCTTTCAGAATCTACTCTTTTACCTAAAAATCGATGTCTGGCGACTTTTTGTTTGTTTTGTGATGCAGGGTCACATACGAACATGCCAAGTCAATTTGTCATTCAAAATTACACTCCCAAACTTAGTAAACGTTTGTTCAATTAACACGTTTCCATCAATGCAAAAGTTACATTCATCAGATTGAGAATGTAAAGTGTTGAATTACATAATCAGTTTTGGAAATATTCATTGACAATCAATACTTTTAAACCTTGAATGAATTTTAAATAATTTAGTATTTAGCATACTTTCAAGGTTATCAAAACTTCTATGAGAAAATACAACATTCATATCATCCGCAAAAGTGTGAAATGTAATAAAGGGGCCGAATAAACAATATCATTCAAATAATAGCAGTCCCAAGATGGAACCTTGCGGGACGCCACTTTTATTGTAAGTCGTTGTGACTCTGTCGTTTGAAATTGAACATAATCGTTGCTTATTATTTTAAAAATCTACAAACCACAATAAAGTATGAAAACGCACCCCACAATGACGGAGTTTTTAAATCAATAAATCATGATCTATAGTATCTAATGCTTTGCTAAGATCCATTAATTACACCAATAACATGTTCTTTACGTGACAAACAGATACCTTATCATAAAGATGAATTATAGCTTCATCCATTGATCAAAACCACACTGATTAAATACAAACACATTATTACTAACTAAAAGATCATAAAGACGGCAATGCACTATTTTCTCAAGAATGTTTGATGTTGCTGGTATAACCAATATTGGCCTATATTTAGACACAACTGACGAATCATCTTTTTTTTTTTTTGTAAATTGGTAATACTTTGGCTTCTTTCAAGTAATTTTGGTAGACACCCGTGGTGAGAGATAAACTAAATCTATAGCTCAAAAGGAATAGAATTGTAATGTATAACCCTTTTCTTGCTCAATTGTTGTTCAAGTCATCATGTTTATTATTTCCATCAAACTGTATTATTCATAGAAAAAAAAAACAAAGTAAGGTATCAAAATCTTATAAGGCCATTAATAATTTATATATATATATATATATATATATATATATATTGCGAAATAATTCGTGAATATGCGCAATTATGTTTACCTGAAATAGCGAAAAAGAATACATTTTAAAAAATGCTATTCGATTGGTTCACGGCACTATTCTTTTCACAAAATTTTGATGATTTAGTTACTTTTGCTGATGAATTAACATGCGTTTGTTTGTAGAGAATCGGGATAAATTAATATATGAAAGCAATGAAAATAATGTTGAAGGTTTTCTGAAAACAATTTTCGCTACAACAACAACAAAGTCTATGAGTTTTATCCGCATTCTAATAGATATGAAATAGGGTGGAGGTATATGCAGCCAAACGATATTTCTCGTTTAATTGAAACACACAACACATTTTTTGTAACATCTATGGAAACTGAAGAAGACTGTAACATTACCATTATATTATTTGATGCTCTGTAAATTCAAGAAATAGATGATGTCAAATTGAACAGTTCATTTGATAGACTTTGTTAAAATAGGGTGTTGAAATGTAATAGAAATTTGTTATTATTTTCGTTTTTAAAAGGAAATACATTTTGCCAAATACCTGATTTGGAATTTTTCTTTGTCAAATGCGGATGTAAATTACAGTTCGACCTCGATTATCCGGCCATGTCGGGACCTGCGCTCATCCGGATAAGCGACTTGGCCCGATATGGGATACACAGTGTTAATCTATATAGCTGCCGTCCAAGCTGCTGTCCAAGCTGCCGTCCAAGCTGCCGTCCCAGTGCACAGGCAGCTATGCAGGTAGCGTACCCTGCAACTGTGGTGTGATCTATGCTAGCCTGCGCAAAATGTCCTTTCTTCATAAAAATAAAGTATATCTTCTAGGTAAATCGTGTGAGTTTTGTAGAAATTTTAATTGAGTTTAAAGTCACTGGTTTTTTTTTTCTCAATTTTTAAATAAAAAATAAAGTCCTTCACTGCGTGAACGCCTCCGGAAAATAGATATACGCAGAGATTAAAGGAAGCCGGATAATAGACGTTAAACTGTACTATATTATAGGACTTATAATAAATCAACTTATCTTCCAAGATTCTCTACAAGACTATTAAGAGAAAGAGAGGGGACATTAAATTTGTCCTGGTATGGCAGACTTACTCTAAAACAAGAAAAAGAAAAAATATACTAACGAAAAATAGAAAGAGAACTTACCATATCCGGAGGTCTTTTTGAATAGAAGGGGAAGCATATAATAATGGTGCAGGGAAAAAAGGCTGCGAGAAAACGAACCGTTGAGAAACGAACTATTCAAATGCTAACGCAGAGGGCGCTGAATCGTTTAACATGAAGTGCAAAGGAAAATGAGGAGGATTTAGAAGGTCGCAAAGACAAGAAGGGGCCGTTCATCGGTTTCGCCACAGTATGTAATCTGCTAATGTTTTTCACGCTCACATACTCTGTTTTAGTAGCAGTAAAACTTTGTTAATATCTGATCATTGTCTTGCGTAAATTTGCCCTTTCGAAAATCCCATAGTTACGAAGTTGAAAACTTTTTTTTCTGTTAGTTTTATGGTGACTCCGATATTTCTTGGTATAGTTTTGTAAACATTATTGACATGGAAAATCCATAATACCTTATTGCAAATTTGAAACAGAAACATCTTGAAGTTTCCATTTCTTTTAATCTCATTTTTATCAATAAAATTTGATGGGGCAAATGTAGGATGATAGTAGGAAAACAGCCCGGCATGTTTATATTACAGGAATTTTACATGCTAATGCTTTGTTGGCATTTATTACGGTCAGAATGTGTTCATAGATCAATCCCTTAATTGTTGGCGCCACAATGGTTAACATCATGTTTTTGCCCCATTCATGGCACAGGAAGCACGGCATAGGGAAGATAAAGCACTTGAATAGATCCTGTACTGCAAAGCCTCTTTTCTCAGTTTACACTTTCCAGAGTGTGTGCTTTATTTCCAACATTTATATAGGTTAGAAGAATCCATTTGAATTGAGTTACACATCATTTTAAAGATTAGAATCTGCTCTTTCAGAATCTGCCCTTAACTCTTTATGTGCCACGTTCGCACGTCCGGCTCAGTCGACGGCGTGCCAACTTCGCATATTCTGCTCAACAAACAAAGCCGCCAAAACCGATCGATAAATCGCTAATCCCGCGGTACAATCAAAGCGTTTCTCGCGCTTTTGTTCCTCTCACATACCGGCTTGCATTCTGTTTGTTTGTTTTGTTTGTTTGTTTTATTTATTTCAATACGGTTTTAAAACAACCCACTATCAGCCTCAGGGCTGTTTTTCAGTGAGTCCGTGTATATCAACATACATGGTATAAAACAACAAAAGTAAAATACAAAACAAAAATTGCATTCACAAACACGACAAGAAACATATTGACAAAACAAAAATACAGTAACAAAGTTTGATAAGGGTAAAAAAAATGTAGATACAAAAAACAAAGGGGAAAAGTAGTCTAGACAAAAAAAAATCATACAAATCTGAAAATTACCATATTAAAACGGAGTTTGGAAAATGGTACAATTAATGTTTGACACAGATCTATTCAACTGGGTTTCACATCTGAGATTAATCGGGAGGCTGTTATAAACTTTTGACGCTAGATACAATGCGCTGTTTCTCTTGAAATTTGTGTTTGGCTTTGGGAGGGAAACATTGGATACGTTATTTCTCAGTTGGTAATGTGACAATTTTGTTGTTAATTTAGCAGAAATCTCCCTAGGAACAAGTTTGCGTAGTAGTTTGAAAACCAATATAGCCAGATCTTTTTCTAACTTCACATTCAGACAGTCTATATGTAAGGTTTCATACAGTAGCTTTCGACTATACATACCATATACTTGTAGGATTATTCTCAGTGCCCTATTCTGAACGACCTGGAGTTTCCGTGTGGCGGTAGAATTTGAATGCATCCAAATTGTATTACAGTAGTCAAAATGGGGTTGTATCATGCTTTTGTACAATAAATATCGCGGTATCTAGGTCAATGAATGCGCGTGTGCGTCTTAACACGTGTAAACTACTCAATGCCTTTGACTTTACATGACTTATTTGTGGAGTCCAAGACAAATGACTATCGAGAATAACGCCAAGGTATTTACATTCCGAGACAAACTCCAGCTTGCTATTTTCAATAAAGAAGGACACGTTACGAAAACGGGATAATCTCCTTTGTGATCCCATCAGCATAGCTTTGCACTTTTTTACATTCAATAGTAACTCGTTATGGCTTAGCCAGTTCACTACTGAGGTTAAGTCATCATTCACCTTTCTTTCAAGCTCATAGGGGTCTTTAGTTGCTACGTATAGACAAGTATCGTCTGCATACAGAGATAAAGTACAATGATGGACAACACGAGGTAAATCGTTCATGTATAGAATAAATAACAATGGCCCTAGTATACTGCCTTGGGGCACCCCAGATGTGATAAATGATGTGGTCGACGTATGTCCATTTATAATAGTTACTTGCTTACGAAGAGAAAAATAACATTTGAACCATTTTAATACATCATCACTGAAACCGTACAATTTCAGTTTCTTGAGCAAGATATCATGGGAAATCATATCAAATGCTTTTTCTAAGTCCAAGGTTACTAAACCCACAACATAACCATTGTCTATGGCGGTGCTTATATTTTCAGTGAGTTCTAAGAGTGCAAGGCTTGTCGAGTGGTTTGGCCTAAAACCAAATTGATTCGGGCACAAGATATAGTTCTCCGTGAGATATGTGTAAGTCTGCTTAAAAACAACTTTTTCAATTACCTTCGATAGGACGGGTAACACAGAAATCGGCCTCTAGTTGCGAGGATCGCAAACATCTCCATTTTTAAACACGGGAGTTATTCGAGCTAATTTCCATTCATCAGGAACATGTCCTTCCATTAATGAGAGATTTATTATGTGTGTCAACGATTTACCAATGCATTCAATTGAGTCCTTAATTACACTGCAAGGAATATAATCAAGTCCTGTTGCTTTATTTCTGGGTATTTCCTTTACTATCTTCGACACATCCTTCTCAGTAACGGGAGTAAAGTAAAATAAAATATCACGTGACATTGGTTTGAGAAATTGCTCAGGATTTGCCTGGAAATCAATCGACGCCTTTCTACATCTTACAGCATCAGCATAATGATTATTAAACACATTTGCAATAATTTTACCATCTGTTATTTCTTCATCATTACATTTTACCTTTTGGATATTAGATGTCTTCTTGCCTTGTATCAAAAATCGTACCAATTTTCATATAACACTGGAGTTTCCCTTATTCTTACAAATGCTGTCTACAACATACACACGTTTTGCTGAGCGAATCAGAGAAGTTACACGGTTTTTAAGTTTTTTATATCGCTGCCAATCAGCAGGTACTCCAGATTCTTTGGCTTTATTTTTCATATTATCTCTTTCTCGCATGGTGTCCAGTATTTGTTTATTCATCCATGGAGACTTCTGTTTTCGCACTCTTTTCCTTTTAACAGGAGCCTGTATATCTAGGGCGGCTTTAAATCTTTCAACCCAATTCTCATAAGCCTTTTCAGTATCATTCATTTCAAGGACATCATTCACGGAATGCTCCTGCAGATATCTTATCAGTGTATTAACATCAATTTTCTTAACATTACGTGAACAAATATAATTGTGATCTCTTTGCATATGAGGTTTACATTTCCCCCACGTCACTGCAATCATATAATGATCACTCAAACTTACTGGAATAACATTGCAATGTAAGATTTTATCACATGACGCGAGTGCGAGATCTATTTTTGTTGCAGTGTTTTCAGTCACATGTGTGGCCTCAGTAACATATTGCTTCAAACTATAATCTTTCATCAATTCAAGTAAACGTTTGCTACTGTGTGATAATTTTCCTGATAATAGATCACAATTGAGATCTCCAATCAAAAGATATTCAATTTGTTGCACTTCGACAGTCTTCAGAACTGTTTCAAACGAATCGAATATATGAGCATATGAGTCGGGGGTCTATACCATGACATGATTAAAAATGGTTTCTGTTTTTCCGAACTAATTTCAATGCACAATAACTCTAATCCTTCGATGTGCAGATCTTCTCTAATGATGAAATTTAACGTCTCACAAATGTACATAATTACACCACCGCCTTGTCTATTTCTGTCTCTCCTGGCTATCTTAAAGCCCGGTATTCCTATCTCTTCGTTACTAATTGAATCATCTAGCCTGGTTTCACATAGAGTTAATATATGAATATGTGATTTTTGCATTATGAGTCGAATTTCGTCTATATGGATTTTTTAACAAGAGAACAGACATTGAGATGTGCAATATTCATACCAGAATAAGTTTTTAGAGAGTTCAATAAATCACATGACGCTTTAACTTGGTTGAGCTTATTATTTTGACACTGAAGTACACTATCACAATCTTGACTGTCGTTTGCGCTAAATGGCAATTCATCGTAAAAACACATATCACAGAACCAGTCTGAGCTTGAGAGAAAAAAATTCAGATCTAAAGTCGAACACTTCAGGTGAATCCACCTCTTACACATGAAACACATAACTGCATTTTGATTTGATTTAACTGTTGTATTACATGAGATGCATGGGTATTTTAAGACCATGTTTAGTCCTTCAACTATTTAAATGTTCGACACAAGTTTGAGGGGAAAACTTACAGTCTGTCAAGTTTCTCGAGGTCTTTTTCACCGTGTATGGCTACTTTCTTCATGTTTTTCGTGAGGGCTGTGATCCTTCCGTCGTATGTCCAAGTTCTTAGAACGTTGGTGTGGCGCAGAACCTTGTTCAAGAGTTGCTGTCTGTACGCTGTGAGAGATTCGTTGACGTAGAATGGCGTTCCCTTCAGTTTGGCCTTTGCTTTGTAAACTCTCTCTCTGGCGTTGTACGTCGAGAAGCGGACGATGATCGCGTTCGGTTTTCGCTTTCCATGACTCTCTTCTCGAGCGTCGTGTCCATGTCGATTTTGTCGGGCAAGTCGGTGGCTGCGGTCGATATCAGTTGGTTTGATGTCGACGTCTAGCTGATCCTTGGCGAACTGTATGACCACGTCGTCGGTGTTCTCACTGGGTCTCTCAGCTATTCCGTGGATTTTGAGGCAGCGTCGTCGACTATACTGCTCTTGGTCGTCGAGCTCGTCGTCAACCTCGTCAAGCCTTTGTTGTAGTTTCCTCATTTGGGATGTGAGCGCACCGATTTCCCTTTCCTTGCTCTCTATTTCGAGTCGTAGGGATTCGTACACTCTCTGGGTGACGTCTTCAATGACAGCCTCTTTGACAGCTTTCACAAGGGCAGCCATGACAGTCGGTGAAAGGAGAGCCCGGCGAATCTTTTCAACCAGTATACAATCCAGCTCATTGTCATTATCTGTCACTTCATTGTCCGGCGACGTGATGGTTGGTTGCCCAGCTGGATTTTGGCCATGGTCAGTGGGCTGCTCTTCCTCTGCTGGGTTGCCCGGGCAGGCGTTGTGCCGATTTCGCTTCGGTTTGAGCCTGGTGGCCATCGGCATTGCAGACCCTCAAAATGTCATGAATTTGGAAGAATTCCAGACGAAATGCACTCCACCAGTCAATTCAGTCGTTTAGGGTACAAACATATATCTGCTATCTATGGTACATCGAAGTCAACAGATGAAATTTAGGGTCAGAAACCAATTGAAATAGCAGAAAGGAGTTGCGGAGCTGCGTGATGCGAGGCATGTGGTGAATTTTATGTGGTGAATGACTATCAAGCGGTGTTCCCAACTAGATTTTGCATGTACACTTAAGTTTCTGTCACTATTTTATGTGCAAAAGTCATTCCTTTACAGTAATGTATCAACTGGTAATTCAAAAGAAAAATTGAAAATAGAATTGTTATACATTGTATATGGAAGCAATAATGTTTGACATTCCTCTTTAACTTTGCTCACTATTATGTTCAGCTAAACAGAAATTTGTAGAAGTTATACAAATTGGAAAAACAAAATTCTTTCTCTAAGCATGACTATCTTCGTGTCTCAGAATAACATGGCACACAGGGGGTTTCCACCATGGCACATAAAGAGTTGGCGACTTTTTGTTTGTTTGTGGTGCAGGGTCATATACATAATATATACATATACATACATATATATATATATATATATATATATATATATATATTTAAGAACGACCCCAGTCCAGTTATATGTGAAGAGCTTATTTGCAAAAGGGGTTAGATCCATTTTGAACGAAAATTGAGTAAATTATTAGCATCACTGCACAGAATTCCATTTGTGTTAGTTACAGAGAAAATTTTAGATCCAGACAAACATTTGAATAGAAATTATAACAAAAATTAGATTTTTATTTTCCATACACTTGTGTACAAGTTCTTACAAACAAACCAGTTTTTCTCTTAAGTACTAAAGGTGGATCTAACCCCTTTTGCAAATAAACTCCTCATATATATATATATATATATATATATATATATGAAGAGTTTGTACGCAAAAAACCATTTTCCATTTTTGAAGATTTTGAAGTACGGTCTCTGTCATAAAGTACAAAATAATACCTTTTAAATGATATATTGGTCACTACATGTAAAGGTACATTTTTGAAGTTATGGTCAAAAGAAGCAAAACGTTTCTTATTATTCTCTTTATTTTTCTTGACCTTTAATGGCAAATATCTATATTTGGCAAATACGGACTTATCGGTTTTTGCAAACAAACTCTTCATATATATATATATATATATATGTGCATAAATTTCTCTCACTATTTTGTTGTCAAAGGTATGTGTGTGTATTTGTTTGTTTGCTTGTTTGCTTGCTTTTATTTCTGCATTCAATCAGATGCAATTTGAATACAAACTTCAAAAAGTACAAAGACAAAGAATAACAAGTGCAGTGAAATAAATCGATAACAGTACATAAATAGATACGCATAGGTGATTGCATTGAGCAATGTAGATACACAGAAACATAAAATAAGATATACAGTATTTTTCAGTAAACAACAGAGATCATTGAATGCAGGAGACCACCATCATAAGCAATTAAACTTGAAATGGATGGAGGCGTCATAAAATGACTATCCAACGACATAACTCTCTTGGAGGAAGGTGATCAGGTGAGTGCAGTGCAGTCGCAGGTGAGAGTGCAAGATGCATTGAAGGAAGAAAATGGAGATTGACAATGAGATGGCAATCATATACTATAAATATTTGTTAGCTCAAATGGTTTGGAGAATGTAATTGTGTCAAATATCGTTTTAGTGAAGCTTTCAAAGAATAAATTCTTAAACAGGACTTTATATTATCCGGGAGATTATTCCAAATGTCCGGACCCGAATGTCTTATAGATTTATGTGTCACTAATAATTTGGGATTCAAAAGGTGGACATTTCTACTTACGAGTAGGGTACGAATGGACAGAAGTATTGAACCTAAACATGTTATCAAATGATGATGGAAGTTGATCATGTATATATTTACACATAATTCCTGCTACTTGAATAATATTCAAATAAAAAACCTTCAATGTTTTATGCTCATGAAGTAAAGAATCAGTATGAGCCAGAAAATGCGATCCTGTGTGTGTATTATGTGTATGTGTGTACGTGTCCCCCCACCCCCACCAAAAAAAAAAAGAAGAGTAAGTTCCCCCTAACATTTTTGGATATATCTCTAAAAGTATTTTATCGATTGTCATAATTCAAACGGAAATGGAAAAGGAATTTTATTTCTCATTAATGAGCGGCGAATAATTGCCACCAGATATTATTATTGGTGTGACAAAAATTAATGCATTTTATGTCAAAATGCATGGAAACAATAGTTGCACTTTAGTGATTTGCAGTGACTTTTAGACAAATCATCAAACAATCAATCATGATTCTGAACATTTAAACATGGTTTATGGCATATTTGTCTATCTCTTTCTTTTCATGAGCATACAGTCAAGTATTTGATAATTGATATGTCCAATATCCGCTTCAATGACCAGCCGGCATCTCGTCCTCATTCTGTTCACTAAAGTTTGTACTTGGCGCTGCTCAATGCTGGCCCATGCTCTCTGCAAGATGCGCTGAAATTATTGCAGTGAAGTGTCATTTTTCACCTTCTTGCTCGTTTTCCGCTTAATGATATCCCAAAGATTCTCTAATGGATTACAGTCAGGGGATCTTGCAGGCCACTCCATACGTTCGATGCCATTTCCCTCAACAAACTGATCTACAACTTTAACCCTAACTAGGCCGGGCTATTTAGGTAGTTGATAGAGCCGGGGGGCCTCCCAGGCCCCCCCCCCCCCCTCCAGATCTCGGCCGCCGACAGCGCGATCGCCACGAAAATTGGCACACACATTGTCTATGATGATTGTAATCTAAAGTACCAAGAAGTTATTGTTTTAAAAAAATTTAATAAATAATGCTATTTATGCATAATGATGCGTGAAATCAAACATTTTGGTATAAATCACTAAATAAAGCTCAAAACAGGCACTTTTTTTGTAAATATTGTTTTTAGTGTCCTTAGCAAATGTAAGAGAAAAAATTGCGCAATCATACAAAATTTCTTAAGTATTTTATTGTTTTTTTTTATTTCTTATGTATTTCTTTGTTTTTTCGATGAAATTTGTCCGCGACATTGTTCCGAACAAGAAAATATTTTATTAATTGAATTTAATCAATAAAACCCCAAAATAATCATGCTTTTATGAAATTTGATGTAAACACAGTTTGCATTGAAATTGTACATGAATTCACGTTTTTGAGCAATTTTTGGTCTGACATGCACGTGCATATTTATGCGCAATTTCGGAACCGCGCGCCCGGGCATCGCAAATTTGGTGTCAAAAGATGCGGGAGACTCGAAAGAAAAAAGTCATGAAACGTCGCGGCGATAGCTTCTCGCGATAGCGATACGTCGCACGAAACGTCGAGGGGGGGGGGGGGACCTCGGAGCCCCCCCCCCCCCCCCGGCCTAGTTAGGGTTAAGCGCATGGTGCAAAATGGCCGTATGCACGTTGACGTGATCAACCCAAATTGGAATTACAAATCACATGACTGTTTAATAGGGAAGCACATTGTACCTGAAGAAATTCGTGAGTATTACACAATTTAAAAAGGTCATTTGTTAACTTACATTAGAAATGTATACAATATGCTTCATATAGCCTAAATTGCAACAATTTCCCCATGCATTTTGACATAAAATGCGTTTATTTACACCAATATCGATATCTGGTGGCAATGATATGCCTTTCATGTTATGAGTAATGAAATGTCCTATCCATTCCCGTTTGAATTATGAAAATCCGTAAAACACTTTTCGAGATATATCCAAAAATGTTAGGGGGAACTTACTTTTTTGTTGAGTGTATGTATATGGGTGAGAATTTTGAGCGATGTACAATTGCCAATTTTCGCACCTTATGACATTCTTTCCCTTAGAACTCGCCAGGATGATCTAAGAAACCAGATTTTTTCATGTCATCTCAAAGATTGGTAAATTTCCTTTCAGGAAATATATGGTTTGGTTGACTTTTGCCTGATATTTTTCATTTGACAAGGACTTAAAGCGTAAAAATACGGTAAAAACGCTATTTTCACAATGATTTTTGTTTTTCAAACTAATGATGTGAATTTTTAAGCGTACGTGGCATCTAATATCTGACCATGTTCTGGATCTGACATATCATGGGTATGAACCACAAAATTATAAGAACTTTATGAGCACGTATAAAATCACAGAGAACAATTGAAACATCAAAGTCCTAAACAGACGAACGTCCATGATGCTTTTATTTCTATCGCTGCTGCAAATTCTACTTTGTTGTCCCAACTGTAATGTATACGAAAATTTGGTGTTCCACCTAATGAACATATCCTGCAAAAATTGTACGTCTGCTGGCTGTACGTGGGACGCAATATTCTTTTATGCAAAATTATACTCAGTTTTCGTCACGGACGTGCTTCCGCTATTTTCTAATAAAGATCGTATCCCATTAAACGTTATTGGTGATATTGTTCTGAGTCGTAATCAACTAAGATCTAGCCACACGATAATATGTTTGTTTTGAGTTTCTGTCCATCCTTTGTCAAATAGGAACCGGAATTATATTCATAGACGAACCTCCGAGAAAAAAAGAACGTCCGTGATGATTAAAACGTTTTCGAGTGGGACACCATCTTGCTTTGATGGCGAAGGTGCATTTTACCTTTGGCTCTCTAGCCGAGGAGCTGCATATTATTTTTGGAGCGGACTGAGGCTTGTCCGCAGTTTTTGGACCATGCAATTCACCAAAAACCAAGCAAATAATTAATATATCTCTGAAAATTCACCTCCTGATCCCCCTCTGAGCAATACATATGTTGTAAGGATGTAAAATTTCTTATAATTTGCATTGACAATACCTTTTCAAATTTTTGCAAGAGTTAGGAAGGCTAGGTACTCTCTGCCGCTTAGTTATCCGTCCTGGAACATGACCCTATCAGTAGAACGAACGTCCGTGACAATTCCAGCGAACGTCCGTGACGTATGCAATCCCTTCGATAGGGATAACTGTGTCCTGTATTCTTTAAAACTTTTAGCTCCAATAGCCACAAATAAAGTTTTACAAAGTAAACAATGAGTTTAGGGCAGTAGTCTCAGAATTTTTTAAGGCGTTATGTGATCATGATGAACAAACAATTGAAAATTTACTCACAATTTTACGTTTGTTTTCCCTCTAATTATACAAAAACAGCTAAACACTGAAAACAAAGTTATAGGAAAATGGAACTTTGCGTAATTTGTAATTTCTGTGCATTTAAATTTCTTTCAAATGAGGATCTGGAGACAATTTGTACTGTTACAGGTTCTGAAAGTTTCGCTCACGGACGTTCTGTCCGAGAAAGGAAATTTCTGATAATTACAAATATATCACTGCACATAAAGTTAATGTTAGTTGAAAATATTACCAAATCACCGAGCCGCTCATACCCAAAAGTGAATAATGTTCAGCACTCAATTTACTTGTAATAACAAAAGGAAAACCTTTTGGTCACGGATGTTCGTTGGTAGAATAAGTCAATGGATTACATAGTAGGAGAAAGAGGATCAGTGCCACTTTTTAGTGACAGGTGCTCCAAGTGTTTATCTTTTGAGTATGGTAGCTGCCGTCTCAAACAGAACACATCCAGTTTTGGTCTCCATAACGGACGTTCGCTGTAATTGTCATGATATTAAATGCCTTAATTCATTCTTATTTTTCTCTTCATGACGATTTTTCTTTCATTCCCTCAATAGTCTGGACATGCTGCGACTAAACAGAAAACAGAAACAAAACAAAACAAACCTAAACAAATCCGAAAAGTGCTACGTAATCACATGCAGGATAATGACGGAAGAAGTCTGTAATGGGCATGTGTTGAATAAAAAATGGAAAAGTTTCAAAAGGACGTGGAAGCAGTTGAATGAAAATGACTGAGAAACAGAGAAGGGATCGAGCTCCAACACACAGAAAAAAGAATTGCCAGTGTACTCCCGTTGTACCAAATTCCTCTGGAGAAGTTTTTGTTTGTTTGTTTTTTATGTTTTTTATTCATCGAAATGCCGTCACAAGCGAACAAAAATAATGCAGTATACAATTATTGTCTGATGAAAACAAACAAATCCTTCGCTCATCATCACATGATGTTGTTTTATACTCATCAATGAAAAGCAATGTTCATTTGTAATTCTTTCCAAGATTTTTTTTTTCATTTTACATTTAAGAGACAGAGAGATCGTCAATTTGTTTGTGCTTTTGTGCTTACTTTGAAAACACATGTTAAAAAAAGTAATGATTAAGAATAGGTTTAAGGTTGCACTTTCATACGTTCGCTCTTCCTAAGATTCGTTACTCCGATGTCCAAAGGTTTGTTATTCCGAAAATGAAAAAGAAAAAAGTTTGTTGTTACTTAAGGAGGTTTGTTATTAAAAATGTTCTTATTCCGAAAGTTTGTTAGTCCGAAAAATAAATATTAAGGATCATTATTTATAGGTCCGTTCTTCTAAAAGTGGAAAGGGCCTGATATTAGTTTAGGTGAAAACGGTTATTATGAGGTTTTGAAATTTGGAGGATTGTAGTTGTTAACTTGTTTCTCCACATTTGGATAAGCGAACATGATTTTTCATGTTCCAATTAATAAACCTTTCGATTAACCTTCGGAGATTCATTTATCATCATTCATCGAATAAAAAATCTTCATAATTATACGAACTCTATCAATTTTCGTATTGACAAACTGTATGAATAACGAGCCTCCGAAATGACGCGCTACAAAATGTTTGTTATAACAAACCATATTGCATAATATCGAAGTCACAAACATCCATCCAAGTTATATGGACTTATTGTGTCTTGTTGTGACGAAACTTCGCAGTATCGAACCTATTATCATTTCTGACTAATATAATAATACAAATTCTCCTCGGTAACAGTGTGTAACACAAGGAGCAAACATAGAGGGATTTCTTCCTAACGTATTCGTTTGCCCTCCCCAGCTAAACTTCGTATTTCTATAACGGAGCACTTTTCTGTTGTCTTTCTATGTTAATTCTTTGTCATAATTTTAGCTGTGACCATGTTCGTTATAAGCAAATGTTGCATTGTAGACTTTAGATAACAAATTTAGGACCTGAATCTTTACTTCATGATAACGAAATTTTGATAAATATATTCGTTCTCAAGGATGGACTACGTCACTGAGATTACACGTACGTTTGTACGTTCATTTACGAGAGATGGAAAAATTGTTTTCTTTGATTCCTCAGTATGAGAAGATAAACAAGCTTATATAATTGAGAATTGGTAATATATATTCAGGATTTTGCAGAGTAGTTTGTTCTCGACATGAAATTGCTGTTTGTTAAGAGTAGAATGCGTTTCCAACTCAAGAGAGCTGCATCTTGTTTGTTCCGAACGTCCGTGAGCTACATGCGAACCTCTGTGATGAAAACTATGCTATGTTTGTTGGGTTATATAGAGACTGCCTAGATCAGATACATCTTAAAATGGTATGTTATTATTTGGGAGTGATGATTAAAGTATGGGATAGTGAAATAACAGGTCAAAATATTGAGTTTCTGTAAAATGCGCGTAAAGTGGCGAAAGTGTTTAGCGGAAGAGCAATATTTCAACAGAAACGACGAATTTAGTTAAATCATCAGTTGTCTACCAATACGTACAGGTTAAGAGTACAAACTTAAAGGGAAGATAAACCCCAAGAGCAATGTGGATTGAGTGAAAGCAGCAACATTAGTAGAACACATCAGTGAAAGTTTGAAGAAAATCGGACAATCGATGCAAAAGTTATGAATTTTTAAAGTTTTGGTGTTGGAACCGCTGGATGAGGAGACTACTAGAGGTTATGACGTATGAGTGGACAACAATACCAAGAAAATATAAAGAAAATTCTACAAAAATCAATTTTTCATGAAAATAACAAATTCCATCAACTTGATATTGACATATGTTAAGGGTAGCAATTATTCCCCCTGCTTTCTGAAAGAGGTTGGTCCATTGCTCTTTCATGATTGTAGAAAAGTGAATTTTTGTTGAATTTCCTTTATATTTTCTTTGTATTGTTGTCCACTCATACGTCATATCCTCTAGTAGTCTCCTCATCCAGCGGTTCCAACACCAAAACTTTAAAAATGTATAACTTTTGCATCGATTGTCCGATTTTCCTCAAACTTTCACTGATGTGTTCTACTAATGTTGCTGCTTTCACTCAATCCACATTGCTCTTGGGGTTTATCTTCCCTTTAATATTCTGCAAGCACGTACACATGTCCCTTAAGATATATCGTTAGGATTTTGAACTGAATCAGATCTTTGCAAACTATGTTAAATGGTATTCAAGTGTACGTGCTGTACTATTCCTCACGGACGTTCGCTGCTCTGGACATGGTAAACTTCAGCGGTGAATAAAAACTTGTTCCTCTGGGAAAATCCTAGTATAATTGGGTTCATATTAGAGCTTGAGTTATACTCTTTCAGGTAAGATGAATAATTTGGAGAATTTCCTACTTTTTGAATTTTGCCTTGTTTTGGCTCAATTGTACATCGTTCAAAATTCTGACCTATATATATATATATATATATATATATGTATATATAATTTTTAAAGGCAGCCGATCGCCATCCCTAATGGTACGTAAACTCCGAACGATCGAAGTTTGTGCATGCAATTGCGCAAAGCCAGACTCGGTGCTATATCCATAAACGTGTGGGACAATGCTACCACTGAGACACGTGTGTGTACGCATCATATGTTGATGAAAGTTATTATTCATCCAGTCGCTGTAGATTTGAGACGAATTATGAATCGAAGTACTGGAATTTAACTTACGTTTTTGGCAACGTTTCGCTGATTAATCACAATCAGCTTCATCTGGCATCCTTCCAGAAGAAGGCTGGTCGTTATATACGTGAAGCTGTGTAGGAACGTCACGCAAGGGTGCACTACCCGTGCGTGACAGACGACTTGGAATCTCACGGACTGCCCGGTCCCACGTATGTGACAAGTTGAACCGTAACCCCCCCCCCCCCCTTCTTGTTCAGTTTAGGTTCCTCCACTCGTTCCCAAAAGGCCTCTTTAACACCTCGCTTGAACCAGTTGGCTTCCCTGTCTAGAATGACCACGTCTTTTGTGCTAAATGAATGGCCTTTCTCTTTTAGGTGTGTGTATACCGCTGAGTCAGGGTTGAAATCCACACTGCTAGGCCTTCTGTGTTGGCTCATACGGGCTTTGAGGGATTGTTGGGTTTCCCCGATGTAAAAGTCCTGACAGTCTTCCTGTTCGCACCTCACCCCGTATACCAGATTCCTCTGTTTTTCTTTTGAAATCTTGTCCTTCACATGTACCAGCTTTTTCCGTAGCGAGTTGTGGGGTTTAAAGGCGGTGGAGATTCCATGCTTTCCAAAGACCCTTTTAATCTTTTCAGAAAGATCATATATGTATGGGATGGTGATGGTGATTTTCCTTGTGCGACTGGAGCTAGTACCACTTCTTTGGGCGGAGTTATTGCCAGTTTGCTTGGGACTCTCGGCTTTGGAGAAAGACCAATCCGGATATCCACATCTAGCTAGTGCCTGTTTGGTGTCACCCTTTTCTTTGGCTCTTTCGGTTGGATCTTGTACCACCAAGTCTGCTCTATGAAAGAGTGTTCTGATGACTGACAGTTTATGTACAAGCGGGTGATGGGAGTTGAAGTGAAGGCACTGGTTGGTATGGGTGGGCTTGCGGTATACCGTTGTATCCAATGAACCATCCGATGAAATGTGTACTTCAACATCCAGGAAGGCCAGTTTCTGGTCCTTACACTCTTCGGTTGTGAATGAAATGTTTGGATCACAAGTGTTTATGTGTTGAAAGAATTTCTGCGTCTCCTGTTTCTTCACAATGACGAAAGTGTCGTCCACATACCTCAGCCAAACCCGAGGTTTAGATCCTGTGTATGATTTCAAGGCTACTGTTTCAAAGTCCTGCATATACAGATTAGCGACTATAGGTGAGATGGGGGATCCCATAGCACAGCCATGTTTTTGAATGTAGTGCTGGTCTTGGAATGAGAAGTATGTGGTATTTAAACACACACTCACTGCCTCCACTATCTGGTCAACAGATAACTTGGTGCGGTCTTTTAACTGGCTGTCGTTCTCCAAGTTTTTCTTAACAACTTGTATAGCTTCTGCAGGGGGAATGGAGGTAAATAACGCACTCACATCGTAAGAAACTATGGTCTCGTCATCTTCCGATGCGATCTGAGAGATCTTGTCTACAAAATCCTGTGTGTTCTTTACGTGATCGAGTGAAGTCCCTACTAAAGGTCCCAAAATCTTAGCCACGTGTTTGGCCAGACCATAAGTGACCGAGTCAATGACTCGGTCACTGAGGTATGTGGACGACACTTTCGTCATTGTGAAGAAACAGGAGACGCAGAAATTCTTTCAACACATAAACACTTGTGATCCAAACATTTCATTCACAACCGAAGAGTGTAAGGACCAGAAACTGGCCTTCCTGGATGTTGAAGTACACATTTCATCGGATGGTTCATTGGATACAACGGTATACCGCAAGCCCACCCATACCAACCAGTACCTTCACTTCAACTCCCATCACCCGCTTGTACATAAACTGTCAGTCATCAGAACACTCTTTCATAGAGCAGACTTGGTGGTACAAGATCCAACCGAAAGAGCCAAAGAAAAGGGTGACACCAAACAGGCACTAGCTAGATGTGAATATCCAGATTGGTCTTTCTCCAAGGCCGAGAGTCCCAAGCAAACTGGCAATAACTCCGCCCAAAGAAGTGGTACTAGCTCCAGTCGCACAAGGAAAATCACCATCACCATCCCATACATATATGATCTTTCTGAAAAGATTAAAAGGGTCTTTGGAAAGCATGGAATCTCCACCGCCTTTAAACCCCACAACTCGCTACGGAAAAAGCTGGTACATGTGAAGGCCAAGATTTCAAAAGAAAAACAGAGGAATCTGGTATACGGGGTGAGGTGCGAACAGGAAGACTGTCAGGACTTTTACATCGGGGAAACCCAACAATCCCTCAAAGCCCGTATGAGCCAACACAGAAGGCCTAGCAGTGTGGATTTCAACCCTGACTCAGCGGTATACACACATCTAAAAGAGAAAGGCCACTCATTTAGCACAAAAGACGTGGTCATTCTAGACAGGGAAGCCAACTGGTTCAAGCGAGGTGTTAAAGAGGCCATTTGGGAACGAGTGGAGGAACCTAAACTGAACAAGAAGGGGGGCTTACGGTTCAACTTGTCACATACGTGGGACCGGGCAGTCCGTGAGATTCCAAGTCGTCTGTCACGCACGGGTAGTGCACCCTTGCGTGACGTTCCTACACAGCTTCACGTATATAACGACCAGCCTTCTTCTGGAAGGATGCCAGATGAAGCTGATTGTGATTAATCAGCGAAACGTTGCCAAAAACGTAAGTTAAATTCCAGTTCTTCGATTCATAATTCGTCTCAAATGTACGCATCATACTCAAACATTGTCACCGCGAGCTGCGGTGATTGGAGGAGAGAGGCCAGAAGACGTGTGTGTGTGTGTGTGTGTGTGTGTGTGTGCATGTGTGTGTACGCATCATGCACAAATTGTCATCGCGAGCTGCGGTGATTGGAGGAGAGAGGCCAGAAGACGCGTGGCTCTTTTGGCCTCTCTTCATGCGCATGCGCACTGAGTGTGTGCGTCCATTCGGAAGCTCACGTGGCTCGCTCGGAAAGCCATTTTGGGTTAGGAGATTAGCACAGAGAGCGCGCTTGTAGCCTACGCGTTTTGTTCGCTGACCCATAGAGCCAGCGCTATTCTCATTCGGGGTCACTACATTTGATACAGAATGGGGTAGGCAGCGTGTTGCGTTCGTCTCCGTGCCGCACAAACCACTCGCCACGACTGAGTGCCTTTAATACCTTTTTTAAAGAGGGTAGGGGTTGACAGGACGCGGGTTGTCGGCTCAACCGTCTCCACGCTTGGACATGTGTAAAAAGTGAAACGACAACAAAGGAGCGTATCTTCCGCAATCTGATGGGTCTGATATATCTCCTTTTGGAATGCTCCACAAGTGCCCCTACCCCACCCCCCTGCGTTTTTCACTTTACATTGATAACATTGGTAACATTGATATCGATATTATATTCATCAGCGTGACTACGATGTTTTAAACTGATAAATCTACACTCATTGAATGTGTCGGTTTACGCTAAACCTACGGTGTGCCTGCACCTGCCTTTAACAGTAACTGTACAGATGTCATGACTTTCAATAGCAATGTTTGGGCATGTGGTCTGCGACATAGTAGCATGACTTAATAAACCAGCATACTGAATCACCTGTGTGGTACATAGCCCCGCGTGTGTGATAACGTTTTGAGCTCTCAAGAACCCCGTAATTTGAATTTTTGCCAATTCTGATGCATCTGCAATACTTTTAGTGCCTCTACCGTAGTCGTGAAACGATCTGGTGACTGATTTCCAATATGTCGGTCAAAGCGAAAGCTACCTTAGAAGCGGCAGCCATTCAGGCAGTTGAGGACTTCCTCAAAAGCGGAGCTTTTCTAGATGCCATCGAGAGCGCCGTTGAAAGGGCTATTGACGAACGTCATTATTACAAAGTACATTCAGCGATTAGATAAGTTTTAGAAAGCCAAAACGACCATAATGGAACGATTAGAACGCATCCATGGGAAATCATTGGAGCTTGAAACGTCACAGAATGCCAAGGCAGCTGAGATAAAAATTGTCGATGCCCCGGCAACGTCCATCAACAATTTGACACTCGCCATGAACGAAGCCGAACAATACTCGGAACGCAAGTGTTTGAAGATTTATGGTGTGAAATAGAGTGACGCCGAAAACACCGATGAGGTCATCTGCCAATTACCCTCCGAACGTCTTGGCAACCCCCTGTGGAGCCCACTAATGTCAAAATCGCCCACTAATGTCAAAACAACCACTAATGTCATAACACGTCGACGACAAATGTGAAAACAACCACTGATGTCATAACGCGTCGACGACAATAATGTCAAAACAACCACTAATGTTATAACACGTCGACGACAAATGTCAAAATCGGATCAGCCACTAATGTCATGACACGTCGACGGAAAATGTCAAAATTTCCATTTTTACTGCAAATGTCATAACACGTCGACGACAATGTCAAAATCGGATCAACCACTAATGTCATAACACGTCGACGACAAATGTCAAAATTTCCAAATTTTCTGCAAAATGTCATGACGCGGCACAAAGGCGGATCGAGGAATTCCATAAAGGGCAGGGGCCTTTACAAAATCAATACAACCCCCCCCCCGCCCCATTTCTATTGTGTTCACAAAATAAAGAGAGGGGACACTAAAGGGGGATGAGCTCCCTCTAAATCCGCGATTGCGTCAACCACAAATATCAATATTGGATTAAACACAAATGTCATAACACGTCGACCACAATAATGTCATAACGCGACACAGGGGCGGATCCATGAATTCCGTAAAGGGGGGGGGGGGCTTTACAAATTCAAAGGCTGGCGCGACCCCCTTTTCTTATTTTTGTTTCTGTTAGTGAGGGTGCACGAGAGGGGTAAGCGCCCCCTGTCGATCCACATATGGAAAAACTCATTGCTTGCAATACAGGGGCGGATCCAGAAATTTTGTAAAGGGGAGGCGTCTTTACAAAGTCAAAGGCTGGCGCGATCTTCCCCCTCCCCATTTTCTTGTGTTGACGAAATAAAGAGAGGGGCACTATAGGGGATGCGCCCCCTCTCAATCCATGATTGCGTCAACCACAAGTCAAAATCGGGGATTAACCACAAATGCAAAAAACGCGTCACGGGGGGGGGGGGGGGATCCAGGAATTCCGTAAAGGGGGGGGGGGAGGCGCCTTTACAAAATCAAAGGCGTGCGCGACACACCCCCCCCCCATTTCTCATTTTTTTTCTGTTGTTTTAACCTAATAACTACAGTGAGGGTGCACCAGATGGGGATGTGCCCCCTCTCGACCCATCATTGCGTCAACCACAAATGGAAAACTCATTGTTTGCATTACGGGGGTGGATCCAGGAATTCCGTAAAGTGGAGGCGTCTTTGCAAAGTAAAAGTCTTGCGCGACTCTCCCCCTCCCCTATTTTCTTCTTTAATATATATATACAATATTTTGGTCGACTTCGTTATATTCTTAATGAAACATGCTTAAAGCTATTATATAATTCTCTTATACTCCCAGAGTCTGTTTGACTTTGCCGATTTCATTTATGACTCGGCCTCGCTGAAATATATTTTGCAATTACAAAAGTTACAAAATAGGGCGGGTAGGACAATTCTTGGGATAAATCCATATAAGCATGGATCAAATCATGAAATTCATCACATTCTAAACTTGGATTCTTTAAACGTAAGGCGTAAAAAGCATTTAAATTCCATGGTTTTTAAATGTCTTCATGACTACAGTGCCCCATATCTTAAAGAATTATTTAATCTTACGTCTCGAAATTACTCTCTCCGCTCAAATGGTACCCTTTCACTGTCAAAACCTAAGACCGAATATTGTTGAAGAATGTTTTCGTACAGAGGAGATTCCAGTTATAATGAATTACCTTCAGAGCTCAAATGCTGTTTAAGTGTAACCAGTTTCAATCAAATGATTAATGATTTTATTCCGAAATATTTTTGATTTAAATGTGGTATAAAATAAACTGTATTTGTTATATGTATTTTTTAAATAATGTTTATATCGAGATAAATATCAAGTTTATATAAAGGAGGATGGGTGGGTGGGGTGTTACTTAATTTTTTGCTCACTTTTTTTTTTTTAGATATTGTTTAAAATTTATAGTAATGTTTGTTTTTGTTTTCCGCATCCGATGTTTTCTATTACATTTGTAATTTACTCTGTTCCTGGACCCCTCTGTAGAACAGCTGTGTCGTGTAGGCACAGCTGGGTAGGGCAATCCAGCCGTATTTTAAATATCATTCTGTTGACTATACGATTATTGTTTTGCTGTTGTTTTTATACGGAAAATGAATAAAACAAAACAAATCCGCGATTCCGTCAACCGGAAATGGCAATTAAAATCGAGGATTAACCACAAATAATGTCATAACGCGTCGACCACAGATGTTAAAATTTTTTAAATAACTGCAAATTTCATAACGCGTCACAGGGGAGGATCCAGGAATTGCGTAAAGGGGAGGGGCGCCTTAAAAAAAAAAATCAAAGGCTGGCGTGCCCCCCCCCCCTTTTCTTATCTTTATTTCTGTTGTTTTAGCAAACTATAGTGAGGGGCAACCAGAGGGGGAAGCGCCCCCTCTCGATCCATGATTGCGTCAACCACAAATATCCCAACTCATTGCTTGCATTACGGGGGCGGATCCAGGAATTCCGTACTTTACAAAATGAAAGGCTGGCGCGACCCCCCCCCCCTTTTCTTCTTTTTATTTCTGTTGTGTTGACGAAATAAAGAGAGGGGGCACTAAGGAGGGGGGGGGGGGTCGCCTCCTCTAAATCCGCGATTGCGTCAACCGCAAATGTCACTATTGGATTAACCACTAATGTCATAACACTTCTACCACAAATGTCATAACGCATCACAGGGGCGGATCCAGGAATTCCGTAAAGGGGGGGGGGGAGGGCTTTACAAAATCAAAGGCTGGCGCGACCCCCCTTTTCTTATTTTTGTTTCTGTTGGTTTAACGTAATACAGTGAGGGTGCACCAGATCCATTGTTGCGTCAACCACAAATGGGAGAACTCATTGCTTAAAATTATGGGGGCGGATGCAGGAATTCCGTAAAGGGGAGGGGCGCCTTTACAAAATGAAAGGCTGGCGCAACCCTCCCCCATTTTCTTCTTTTTATTTCTATTGTGTTGATAAAATAAAGAGAGGGACACTAAAGGGGGCTGCGCCCCCTCATAATCCGCGATTGCGTCAACCAAAAGTCAAAATCGGGAGTTAACCACAAATGTCATAAACACGTCGACCACAAATGTCATATCGCGTCACAGGGGCGGATGCAGGAATTCCGTAAAGGGGTGGGGGGGGGGCGTCTTTACAAAATCAAAGGCTGGCGCGACACTCTGCCCCCCCCCCCCATTCCTTATTTTTGTTTCTGTTGTTTTAACCGAATAATTATAGTAAGGGTGCACCAGAGGGAATTGCGGCCCATCTCGAGCCATCATTGCATCAACCACAAATGTGACCGTGCACCTCAAAAAGAACATAAAGTCGCACACACTAATTTTGTGTGAGGACTGAAAATAAGTGAAATGGGTCAACCTAGCCGAACTTGACTTTTTCATATTTTCTGAAAGAGCGGGTCTTCTTTTACATTATGCTAAAATTTGGTATCATAAAACGGGCAGGAAAGTGTGTTTTGTTAGCAGTTTATCTCGAACATTTTTGGTAGAATAGTGTGATTAGGTGTGTCTTTATAATCCCATTTTCATTTCTGAAAAACCTTGCCACACTCTTCACTTTGAACTCTAACAACTTTTGAAAGGATAGTGCTACTGCTTTCAAAGTTGGCATTAATTATATATGGACAGATTGTGTTAATGAGGCATATTTAATTTCAGTTTAATCTAATAATCCCTTCATTGTTGCTACTCTGGTGGTTTACTTCCTGTTTTTTTTTTCCCATTCATCACACAGCCAGCACGGTTTGGTAAAGATTAAGCGCTTGAATAGACACTGTACTTCAGAGCCTCTTTTCTCAGTTCACACTTTTCCTGAGTTTGTGCTTTCTTTCCAATATTTAGATAGGTTAGGAGAGTCCATTTGATTTGAATTATACATCATTTTAAAGCTTAAAGTTTACTCTTTCAGAATATGGTCTTTACTAAAAATTCATGTCTGGCGACTTTTTGTTTGTTTTGAGGTGCAGGGTCACAAATGGAAAACTCATTGCTACATTAGAGGGGCGGATCCAGGAATCCCACAAAGGAAGGGGGCGCCTTTACAAAATGAAAGGCTGGCGCGACCCTCCCCACTTTTATTCTTTTTATTTCTGTTGTGTTGACAGAATAAAGACAGGGGGCACTAAGGGGGAGGGTGCGCCTCCTCTAAATCCGTGATTGCGTCAACCGCAAATGTCAATAATTATTGGATTGACCGCAAAATGTCATAACACTTCGAAAACAAATAAATGTCACAACGCGTCACAGGGGCGGATCCAGTAATTCCATAAACGGGTGGGGGTGGCTTTGCAAAATTAAAGTCTGGCGCGACCCCCCTTTTTATATTTTTGTTTCTGTTGTTTTAACCTCATATAGTGAGGGGCACCAGAGGGGGAAGCGCCCCCTCTCGATCCATCATTGCGTCAACCTTTACAAATTCAAAGGCTCGCTCGACACCACCCTATTTTCTTCTTTTCATTTTCTCTTGTTTTAACAAAAATAAATATATAGAGGGTGCACCATGGGGGATGTGCGCCCTCTCGATCCATGATTGCGTCAACCACAAATGACCAAAGTCATTGCTTCCATTACAGAGGCGGGTCCAGGAATTCTGCCAAGGGGAGGGGTGCACCTTTGCATAATTAAAGCCTGACGCATCATCCGATCTTTTTATCATTTATGTTGTTTTGAAGAAAAAAAAATAGAGAGGGCGTCAGAGTGGGATGCGCCCGTCTCGATCCGCGATTGCGGAATTCCTTGTTCCGCCCCTTTAATGCAAACAATGGGTTTTGCCATTAACTTGTGGTTGACGCCGTCGCGAATCTAGAGGGGGACACGGTACCCCAAGAAATAAACGGAAAAAAAAGGCGAGGCAGTTTGCGCAACTTTTTGATTTTATAAACGCTTCTCTCCTTTACGGAATTTGGACTGCCCCTCTAATGCAAGCAATGAGTGTTGACATTTGTGTTTAACCCAATCGCGGATCGAGAGGGGGCTCATACCTCTATGGTAACTCCGTCATTTTTTTTTTTTTTTTGTTACAATAGAAAAATTAAAAGAAAAAATAGGGGGGGTGCGGCAGATTTAAATTTTGTAAAGGCGCTTCCCCTTTACGGAATTCCTGGATCCGTCCTGTTACGGCAAGCAATTAGTTTTGATATTATGGTTAACGCAATCGCGGATCGAGAAAGAGGCGCATTCCCATCTGTTGCCACCTCTCTTTTTTTAACAATAACAATAAAAAATGGGGGGTGCGGCCGCAGCCCTTATAATTATATTGCAAAGGCGCCTCCCGTTTGCTGAATTCCTGGATCCGCCCTTAATGCAAGCAATGAGTTTTGACATTTGTGGTTGACGCAATCATGGATTGGGAGGGGACTGATACATCTCTGGTGCCCCCTTTTTTTGTTAAAACAACAAAAATAAATAAAATGTGTGGGGGGGTGGAAGCCTTTAATTTTGTAAAGGTGCATGCCTACCTTTTACGGAATTCCTGGATCCACTCCTGTAATGCGAACGATGCAGCAACTATGATTTTGTGAGGGCGCCTCCCCTTTACGGAGAGAGGGGGGGGGGCGGTATACCCCCTCCCCGTCTCTCATCGCTGGTTTCCAATATACAGACTGTTTCTGAAGCAAAATCCAACAATTGTCCGCCACCCTGGTGATCGGGCAAGTCATGCTTGGCTGGGGTGGGGTGGGGGTGGGGTGGGGGGGTGGAGGAGCAGGTCTTGCAGAACTTTGACAAGGAAAAATTTTTTAAAGGAGAATAGTCTGGAATATTCAAACAATCGCGTGAAATTGTTTCATGCTAACAAAGAGATTCCCGTTTTGATTCACATAGTCCAATGTCAAATTGACGGACGCAATCCCATGTCATTTATTTCAAGTATTGTCCACCCTGGTTTAAACTTGCGGTGATTCTATTCATTACCTATCTTTATCTGAATATCATTTTTGCGCTGCTAGTTTGTGTGGAAATTTCAATAGCATGTGTCATCGCATGTTGTCACGCTTCACGTGTTACCGCCCGCACACAGAGTGTACAGAGGAATATGGAGTGTGCAATAACACTCCGGGGGTTACGGGGAGTGCAAAGTCATCGTCTTTATAGCCCCCTGTCTCTAACAAAATTTCACCTAAAGTTTTTTTTTTTTTATTTTTTTTATTTATTATTATTATTTTTTTTTTTTTTTTGGGGGGGGGGGGTTCTTTTTCCAAAGTATCTTGAATTCGGCATTATAAGGTATGTGTAATTGGGTCGACAATATATTTTCAGCATTCAAATCGTAATTGTAAAAGAAAAAAATGATCTGCATTAATTTCACTTGAATATGTCCAATTTACAAAAACTTTAAGGAGCCATTTCATTTTGTCAAGTATCGTGTACCTCCATGAATACATGTTTGATTCTATTCTTAGGCCATGTTATTTCTGCAAGGTTGAGTGAATGTGACCATAACATAGGCATATACATCTTGTCATGCCTCATGTGTTGCCACTTGCACGTTGCTTTCACAATGTCTTCAGAGCAATAAGAGATGATGGTGAGTTCAATATAAAAATATTCATGGCACCCTTTTACTAACATCATTTCGACCTACAGATTGTCGTAGGACTTCGTTTTCACAAAGTAGCTGGAAGGGGTGAATGATAATGCATTTCCACGGTATTCCATTTTGAAGTGTGCGTGCTATCACGTTAGACAAGGCATTTTCAGTGCCACCTTTTATTAGGACCACTTCGTTTTTCTTTTTTTTTTTGTTATATTTCAGTCATTTCAGTTTTCATCGGATAAGCTTTTAATTACTTTTTCAATCCTTATTTCTAACAAGTAGTTTCTATTTATCTTGCTAAAACTTAGAACCCTAATCCCATCGCAACCAAAAGTTTATCATCTCTGAAAAGTAAAAGCAATGTTTAAGATGAAAAATGAGAAATGTAGATACTGCCTAATGCTCTTGGTTCGTTTTTATTTCAGTTTAAAATTTTCTTCTTTTTTTTTTTTAATTCGGGGAAACCAATGCCCTATTATACACTATAAGAAAATCAGTAAAATTGTGAGGGAAACTGGACAATTGATTCAAAAGTTATGTATTTGGATTTTTTAATTTTTTTTTTTTTTGGTTGTCGATGGATAAGGCGACCACGTCATTTCATGACTTCAGTTTGGACAACAATATAAGAATAAAACAGAGGAAATAGCCACATATAATGTACGCTTTCATAAAAAAGTACATGTACGGTACAACTGTTACCGAAATTACTATGTTAAAGATAACACTCCCCCTGCTTTCTGAAAGAGGTAAGTGGGGTGCTCTTTCATCGTGCTAGAAAAGTGAAAATATAGGTATGTTGAATTTCTCTTACGTGTTCTTCATGATATCGTCTGAATCTTAGTAGAAATAGAAGACAAAATTAATACGCAGGTTCCATTAGAACTAGCCTTTTGTCAAGGCCCTCTCGCTGTATGGTGTAGCGAGCCCAGCCGAGTGGGTCCTCGCGCTGCGCGCTCGGATGGACTCGCTTCGCTCGTCCGTTCGCACGTCCGTTACAGCGAGAGGGCCTTGACAAAAGGCTACATTAGAACCAAAAGAGAGACGGTCAAGGTAAGAATTACAGGTACAGCTTGTGACCAATTACACTTTGATTATTTCAGAAATGACAATGACTGGAATCAATACGGGGGATAAATAAATTATTTGAGGAAATACAGTTTAGGAGAAAAAAATAATGTAGCCTACATAAAAAGAAACAGGTCAATTCTATTTTCAATATATTTGTATTTTCATTCTCTGAGATGAGTGAGGGTGATGTGGTGTTATGGTAAGTTCGTCATATTTCTCAGCCACAAAGCTTTGTCAACAAATTTGGCAATATTGGTTGAAAATCACAAGCTAACTAAAGTTGTTTGTTAAATTGGAATGCATTATCTTTGCAAACACACAGGGGAGGCACTCGTGAGGTCGATACCATTCATTAACGAGATATGAAACTCGTCACACTGAAGACGAGTTAGGTGATACGCTTGGGGTCATCAGATGTCGGTCATCCGTGATCGACAAAAAAAAAAAGAATGTAATATAGCACCTTGAAGTTATAATGAGATACTTAGTTGAACTTTTTTGGGCCTACATTATTCAGATCACATTTGTTTTTCTGTCACACAAACTACGTGGAAATTCTGTGCGTGTGCGACTAAGTCGATTTACGGACTTTTTGAGTACGTACAGTGCATAAACTTAGACCCCGTTTACGGTGCGGGGCTGGGCCGAGCCGCGGCCGAGCTGCGGCCAAGGCCAACCTCAATTGCGAGGCCGAGCCCCGCAATTTAGTCCGTTTACACTGCCGGGCTCGGCCGCGCTTTTGATTCAAACCTTTCAATATTTTGTCGTAGTGGCGCTCTACTTGTAAACAAACGCAATTTGGTATTGTCTGGTTTTCAGATCCTTTGCCAACTGAATTCCTTGGCGACGAAGTCGCCGTCCGGGTAAAGGCCTTTGCCGAAGGAGAAAATCCTTTGCAGGACAAAACCACCTTAAACTATACTAGTTTTCGACGTTGAAGTGGTTAATATCCTGAATAGCGAAATAGTACAGGCGAGGGTTTGGAAGCCAGACTAAAATTGGCCGCGCATTTAGCCCAGTTTGCGTTTACACTGAGAAAAAGGCCGGGCGCGACCGCGGCTCGGCCGCGGCCGAGACCACCTCCAGAGCGTGGCCTAATGCGAAGCCAATTTTGGCCCCGCATTTGGCCTTTTGCGCGTTTACACCGAAATGAAGGTGGGCTCGGCGCGGCCGAGCCGCGGCCGAGCCTCGCACTGTAAACGGTGTCCAAGTGATCCTCGACACGTACAAATAAAACATGACAATTAAGTGTTAATAACCATCCTGGCTTTAATAGTGGCCTTTTAAAACATGACCTTTGACCATTATTTACATAACCAATATGACTCCCTCTAATCTTGCTATCACAATGATCAGTTCAGAGAGCTCTTACAGCTATATACAAGCCTGTGAGATTTACCAGCAGTAAAACTAATGGAGCCTCCGATACAAAACAAGGGATATAGAGCAAGTGCGTCTGTTTACATGAGAATGTGATTTATCCTGGACGAAAGTGATACCTCAATTAAAGAGAAAAGGGCAAAAGAAAAACGGGCCAAACGTACGGCTCTAGCGAAAGAGACATCACCTTTAACCATGTAACTATATAGGTCTCCTCCAACTAAGAGTACACTTTGAACGTAAGCTTATACGTGAATGATAATTTATGACGATCTCACGTGATCGACACACATTCAAAGGGGACAGTTAGAAGTGGAAGGAGTGCTTAATCGTGTCATTAATTTCTAATCAATGACACTATTACTATAGGCATATCATAATTTCTCATCTAAAATCAATGGCCTGTAGGACTCATGCACCATTACTTGTATCGTGCATAAACTTTGTTTTTTAAGCTTTGAGTGAAACGTGTCATAACATAATTCTGTAATTCCATCAGCAGTGATTGATATAATAAAGAAGAAAGATATATCACCGTATTGAACGCTTAGAACATAACGGGGGGGGGTATTATAGCACAATACTCAGTTCTTTACTACCCAGATGCCAACAACACCCATCACCCACGGCTACGCATAGAGAAACAGCCATGGCGAAAATAAAACTTTGCTTTCTCGTAGGCAGAATGACACAGAACCCCGTCAAACACACTTTTATTGGCAGGGATGGACATGAAAAAGTTCATTATTAATACTAAACAGCGTATGAATTCCATTCATGTGGCGCGAGATACCTCTATAGCAACGTAAAGCCTGTCTTCAACTCCGTTGGTCGAACAATGACAACCTGAAATTTCAAAGAGATGAGCGAGACGCTATACACACCTGGCCTAGAGTTAATTTATTCAGTTCTCATTCCTACTTCAAGTTGGGTTATGTTATTGTAATCATTCCCATCTGCAGTATAACAAAATAGTCCATGGGCCAGGGCAGATATTGGTACCACCTGAGGTGGCAAAACTTTTTTGGTGTCATTTTGTTTGTCGGGCATAGATATGCTTATCAAGCTATGATAGCATTTCCAAATGAGTAGCTTAGTCATAATAAATGAATTTTTAACCGATTCGGTCTCGTTGTTTTATCCCTATACTTCTGAATCGAGACTAACCGCTATACAAAGAAGAGCACTGTCTTCTGTATGTCCACAGGTGTTCTGTTTTACACGCGGTGCGTTTAGTGTTTATTCAAGGCAGCGAAGGGAATATAAATAGGTTATGATGTCCACGTCCACAGCGCGTAGTCTTTATTCAAGACGGCGAAGGGAACATCCAACGCTTATGATACAGTGTATATCCCTTTATCTAAATACAACCAAAAATGAAAGCAATTCCTTGTAAATTTTACCGTATTTTTTCAATTATCTATCATTTTCCGGTGAAAACGCTACGGTGAAAACACAAATACCACGCCAATGTCGCTTTATTTCCATCCAACAATGAGAGATAATGCAAAAACAATGTACCGGTACACTACAATACATTATGATAGATAATATTGCAAATTAACAGAGTGATTTTTGTTTAAAACTTATGTAATTGTTAAGAGGATAGTATAACAACAGTATAGATAATCCCTTTTATTAAGAACTTTAGATATGATAACGGTACAATGGTCTAGATAAAGACTGAGCGCACCGCATGACAGCTATGGACATCATAACCCTTTGGATATTTCCTTCGCTACCTTGAATAAAGACCAAGAGCACCGCGTTTACAACAGAACACCTGTGGACATACAGAAGACGGTGCTCTTCTTTGTATAGCGGTTAGTTTCGATTCAGAAGTATAGGGATATAAAAACGAGACCAAATTGGTTAACAATTCATTTTATTATGACTAAGCTACTCATTTGGAAATGCTATCATAGCTTGATAAGCATATCTATGCCCGACAAACAAAACCCCGACACCAAAAAGGTTTTGCCACCTCAGGTGGTACCAATAACCCATTTTTCGGGTCTTGGCCCATGGACTAAAACCAAAGTGAGGGAAAAGGGGAGAGAAAAACGAGAGGTGGCAAAAAGAAAACTGCATGCACAACTGCAATCCATATCATTGCGTGTGACAAGTTGTTATAGCAGTGTTTTATGAGCATAAACAGGCAAATAGACAGACAATGTCAAGTATAAAAACCATCAATTTAATGTCAGAGAAGATGGTAAACAAGATGCATTGAAACTGGAACTAAATCGCTGCTCTTCTACTCTGTCACGGAACGTCCAACTTTATATTCAACAAAAAAAAAATGTTAGGGGAAAGAAACAAATTTAGATATAACATTCTTAAATTAAAAACAAGAAAAAGAAAATGTCCACGTCAGGATTAAAAAGAAAACGCCGCACGAACATGCATTATATTCTAGATGGGAATACGGTCTTGATGCAAAGGTCCAATGATTGTCTCATTACTTTAAAAGCAATCTATGGTTCCCTTACCATCACCAGTACCACACCACAATGACGTCTCTAAAATCAATGGTAGCACATTGATCATTGCATCGTGCATTTACTCCCTTTTCCTAAACTACCAGTGGAACGTGTCATATTATATTGTGTATTTCGATCAGTAGTGATTGACTTTAAAGAAGAAAGATAATGCAAAAAATTGAACGCTTACCACATTGCTTATAGGGCTATTCCAGTTTGGTACTGATCTGTTCTATTCTCCCAGATGCCAGCAACATAGATCACCTATGGCTAACTAGTGAAACAGCCATGACGAAAATAAACGACAGAGAACCCCGTCATAATCACTACACTTGGAAAGGTGTTGCCCGAAATTCCTCATTATGAAGCAATATCAAGTCACTTCCTTCCCTGCCTGTCTTTAACTCCGTTATTTGGTCAAACAATAACAGCCTGGAATTCCAAAGAGATAAGCGAGACGCCATGCACCTGGACTAGAGTTAATTAATTCAGTTCCCATTCCTGTTAGTTATGTAAACGTACACGTTCTCAAATATCCTGCTACAGTATAACAAGAACAAATGAAGAGAAAAGGAAAGAGAAAACGAATGGTGGCAAGCGGGGTACTGTTTCAAGGGGCAATTTACAACATTTTCAGTTTTTAGCTGCAAAATTATCAACCTGATAAGGAGATTTGAAAAAAATAAAATGAATGATTACTGCAGCTAATTGTCTGAGCTACCACATACTTAAGTTTCAGAGGAAATGGAGCAAAATCAGCTGAGATAAAGGTGCTTAAACGTTGTCAAGTCAATGCATGGTTTTAAAGAAAATCACCTTCCATAGACATAACACGTCAACTTGTCTGATTTTGAGTCTTAACCTTTAATCACAATTTGAAGTATAATGGTAAGTCTTCTCGAACTACGAGTGTGGAACGTAAGCTTCTACGTGAAAGATGAATAATGACAATCACCCGTGACTGACACATCTTCAAAGGGATCAGTTATTAGAAGTGGAAGCCCTCGTGCCAAGATAATAATTGTCTCAGCAATTCCAAAGCAATGATACCCTTACATTTAGGTATACCATAATTTCCCTCTGAAATCAATGGTATTATTCATGTACAATTGCTTGCCTTGTCCACAAACTTTGCTTTACAAACTTTCAGTGAAAGGTGTCATAACATAATTCTGTAACTCCATTAGCAGTGATTGACTACATAAACAAAGATAATGAATATCAATTGAACGCTTAGCGCGTATAACTAAGCAGGATTTTAGTCTGATGTTGTGGTATTCACTGCTCAGATACCAACAACATTCATCACCTACGGCTACGTATAGAGAAACAGCCATGACAAAAATAAGGTTTTCCTTTTCTTTGGCAGATAGACACACAACCCCTTTAAACACACTATAACTGACATGGAGGGACATGAAAAAGTTCATTACTACTGCTAAACAGTGATGCCTTCTACTCATGTGGCAGAAGATACCTCTATAGCAACATAAAACCTATCTACAATTCCGCTATTGGGTCAAACAATAACAATCTGGAATTTCAAAGAGATGAGCTAGACGTCATACAACTGGCCTAGAGTTAATTTATTCAGTTGCCATTCCTGCTCCAGTTGAGTTATGTAAATTATTTTCCGACCTGTCTTGTGCAGTGTAACAGGAACAAACGTAGAGAAAAGGAAAGAGAAAACGAAAGGTGGCAAGCGGGGCACTGTATACCAAGGGCAATTACGTATGATAAATGAAGCAAATCCAACCTCCAGCCTCCGACAAAAAAAAAAGGAACTTGAGTGACTGTGTGTCGTGGGGTAATGACATCGGAATGAAGCTGAACTGCCAAAAGAAAAACAAAGAAAGAGAGAGAAAAAAATAATAGCGTCCTGCGGGTCTCGAATATCTCGTCCTAAGGTATAGTGCATAATGACCATGCAGCGCGCTAAGCGACTATAAAGTCACACGGCTGTCCCGAAGATTGGATGTGAAATTTATATCTTTATACCATTTACAACATGAACAAGTTCATTACTACTACTAAACAGTGATGCCTTCCACTCATGTGGCACAAGATACCTCTATAGCAACATAAAACCTGTCTACAACTTCGTTATTGGCTCAAACATTAACAACCTGGAATTTCAAAGAGATGAGCGAGACGCCATACACCTGGACTAGAATAATCAATTCAGCTCCCATTCCTGCAAGTTATTTAAACGTACATGTTCCTACCTATCCTGTTACAGAAACAATAACCAATGAAGAGAAAAGGAAAGACCAAACGAAATGTGGCAAGCGGGACACTGTAACAAGGGGCAATTTACAACATTAAGTGTGACAAAATTGATGAAGCAAACCCAAACTCCAAACTCCAATAGAAAACAAGGGAAATAGAGCAGCCGTGTTCACGGGTTACGTACACTTGATGAAATAATACGAAAAATGACATCGGAGTAAAGCTGAACTGCCGGGAAAAAAAAAAGAGAAAAAGAAAGAACGGAAAAAAGTCCTGCGGGAGTCGAACTTCTCACCTTCCGGGAAGGCGTCATGAACACCCAGCGCGCTAAGCGATTATGCCACACGGCTGTCCTGAAGATTGAGTGCGAAACTCAAATCTAAATACTATCGTGAATGTGTTGACTTGTGATGGCGCTATTCAACTTCTCACAAGTGGCAGCGTGGATTCGATCAATATACAGTTGCAAAGAAAAATTGGGAATCGTTCTGTACAGATTGCATTCTCATTTTCAGTTTTAAACTACAAAATTATCAACCTGATGAGGAGATTTGAAAACATAAAATGCACGATTACTAAAGTTTATTGTCTCAGCTACAACATACGTATGTTTCAGAGGAAATGGAGCAAAATCAAATGAGGTAAAGGTGCTTAAACGTTGTCAAGTCAATGCATGGTTTTAAAAAAAATCACCTCCCATAGACATAACACGTAAACTTGTCTGATTTTGAGTCTTTACCTTTAATCACAATTTCTAGTATGATGACGTCATCATATTTCAAAACCATCACATGGACTTGAGAGGCAAATGTTCAAAGTACAACATATCTGAATTTGGGATAATATTGAGCTTAAACAACAGAGATACGAGCAAATGAATGTCAGAAACAGTACCTCAAAAAAATCAATTCCACTTTTTTATTTAAAATGACGATATGATGACGTCATCGCGTTTTCCTGGCAATATTGATACTTGCAATGTTATTTACAATTCATATACTTTTGTAATATGGAATAGAAATATAGGGTCAACGGACGATTTAAAGAGCTATGGCGAAATAAACAAAGACATGTTTTTTCACTATATTTGCAGAAAGATGCGCACGCGGACTTTCAACTTTGACGCCAGTGCATTCCTTTGTTATAGGTCGAAATCGATCGGAAATCAATGGATATTGTGACTCAAAGTATCAGGAATCCAAATCAGTCAAGAAAATTGCATTTTCATGTTGCTTACGGGCTCTGCGCGCGAAATTGCGCGGACGGACGCGCACGCGAGAAAATGTTTGAAACGCTTAAAATTGTCTGAAACTTCGAGATTTCCCATTGGGAAGTCGTTTTGAGCCTTTTAAAATTTTGACGCGCTCTTACGCGCGGGTAATGATGACCTGTGTAAATAGCGTTAAAAAGTAAGATAGAGCGTGACCTGAACTTCATGTCCACCGAAAATGATACAGAAATGACATCTAGTTATGAAGTTATGATCGATCATGTGACAATGTCCGAAAATCACAAAATGGCGCCTAGATGACGTCATAGATATGTTACTGTCATGAAAACCTTATTGTCGCTAGATTTTGTCATGAGACATGTTGACTGAAAATGTCATGTTATTTCGTAATGTCATTCTTGAGATATTGACGACACAAAATTGTCCAGAAAGAAAGAAGAATAAAAACGAGATATGAAACTCGTCACACTGAGGACGAGTTAGGTGATACGCTTGGGGTCATCAGATGTCGGTCATTTGTGATCGACAAAGAAAAGAGTGTGATATAGGCACCTTGAAGTTATATTGAGCGTGCATGCAAAACCGTTTCTCTAACCACTCGGCCACGGGATATCCACGGAAATGGTAAGGCAAAAAAAAAATGTATAGATATTACAGGGGGGAAAAGTCAATGCCCACTCAACAAACGGGGCCGCGTGAACATGTATTGCATTGCTAGACGGAAATGCGGCCTTGTAACGACTGATGTCGCTTTGCCATTTCCGGCGACTTGGGAAAAATACGTCCAGTAGACATAAAACCTATAATCGGCTGGTTTTGATACCTTGCCTTTAATCACAATTTTCAGTGTGATGACGTCATCAAAGTACGAAACAATGACATGGTCTTGAAAGACAATTTTTCAAAGTACAACGCCTCCGTCGTCGTCATTACATACTATGATCGGTTTGACAAAGTCAGCCTGCAAAATTTTGCAGCAGTCGAAGCAATGTGGTCTCCAACACAAAAAAGAGGGATATTGTGTGTGTGTGTGTGTGTGTGTGTGTATAGGTGCGTTTATATACGAACTTGACTTCTACATGGACGAATATGTAATACACCATTGAAGAAAAAAAAAGTAGAATAGCAAAGGATTTTGTTTCGTGATCTTGTGGGGTTCGAACCCGCACGTATGCAACCTCACGTCTCTGAGACGTCGCCTTTAACCACTCGGCCGTACGTCTCGACGAGAAAATATGAGGATCGTAAACTTATGTATGTGAAAGATGAATCAGGAATCGTTTCGTCCACCTTCCATTCTCAATTTCAGTTTTAAGCTGCAAAATTGTCAACCTGATGAGAAGATTTGAAAAAAAAAAAAACATACTTAAGTTTCAGAGGAAATGAAGCAAAATCAAGTGAAGTAAAAGTGCTTGAGCGTTATCGTCTATGCATGGTTAAAAAAAAAAATCCCCCCCATAGACATAACACATAATCTTCGCTACTTTTGATCTCTTGCCTTTAATCACAACTTCTAGTATCATGACGTCATCAAATTAGAAAACATCGACATGGACTTGATAGACAATTGTTCAAAGTATAACATATTCAACGTATGTCGTCAGTTTGGTATTGACTGGACGATCAAACACAGGAACATGAGGCAGCGATTAGTAATCTTCGCTGATTTTGATATCTTGCCTTTAATCACAACTTCTAATATGATGACGTCATCAAATTAGAAAACATCGACATGAACTTGATAGACAATTGAAGGGGTCGGTGCAATATAGTGCTAACCCACACAATGTTCATTTTGAGATAATCGCTGTTGAATGTTTGGAAAGTCCACACATTGTACATTGATAAAACATGAATGCATGCATTTTTTACCATCTTATTGGTTTAATTCAAATATGATATTTTCACGGAGGTTAGAGTGAAGGATAAGGATTATGAAAATGCTTAATCGTGTCATTAATTCCTAATCAATGACACCTTACTATAGGTATATCATAATTTCTCATCTAAAATAAATGGTCTATAGGACTCATGCACCATTACTTGTATAGTGCATAAACTTTGCTTTTTAAGCTTTGAGTGAAACGTGTCATAGCATAATTCTGTAATTCCATCAGCAGTGATTGACATAAGGAAGAAGAAAGATATATCACATTGAACGCTTAGAACCTAACGGGGGGGGGGGGGTATTATAGCATGATACTCGGTTCTTTACTGCCCAGCTAGATGCCAACAACACCCATCACTCACGGCTACGCATAGAGAAACAGTCATGGCGAAAATAAAACTTTGCTTTCTCATAGGCACAATGACACAAAACCCCGTCAAACACACTTTTCTTGGCAGGGATGGACATGAAAAAGTTCATTACTAATACTAAACAGCGTATGCATTCCATTCATGTGGAGCTAGATACCTCTATAGCAACATAAAGCCTGTCTTCAACTCCGTTGATCGAACAATGACAACCTGAAATTTCAAAGAAATGAGCGAGACGCTATATACACCTGGCCTAGAGTTAATTTATTCAGTTCTCATTCCTACTTCAAGTTGGGTTATGTTATTGTAATCATTCCCATCTGCAGTATAACAAAACCAAAGTGAGGGAAAAGGGGAGAGAAAAACGAGAGGTGGCAAAAGGAAAACTGCATGCACAACTGCAATCCATGTCATTGCGTGTGACAAACTGTGAAGCAAATGTTTTAGTTGTTATAGCAGTGTTTTATGAGCATAAACAGACAAATAGACAGACAATGTCAAATTTAAAAACCATCAATTTAATGTCAGAGAAGATGGTAAACAAGATGCATTGAAACCGTAACTAAATCGAACAAATTTAGATATAACATTCTTGAATTAAAAACAAGATAAAGCAAAATAATGTACACGTCAGGATTTAAAAAAAGAAACGCCGCACGAACATGCATTATATTCTAGATGGGAATACGATCTTGATGCAAAGGTCCAAGGATTGTCTCATTAATTTAAAAGCAATGATTCCCGTACCACCACCAGTACCACACCACAATGACGTCTCTAAAATCAATGGTAGCACATATCATTGCATCGTGCATTGAATTAGCTCCCTTTTCCTAAATTACCAGTGAAACGTGCCATATTATATGATGTAATTCGATCAGTAGTGATTGACTTTAAAGAAGAAAGATAATGCAACAAATTGCATGCTTACCACATTGCTTATAGGGCTATTCCAGTTTGGTACTGATCTGTTCTATTCTCCCAGATGCCAACAACACATATCACCTATGGCTAAACTAGTGAAACAGCCATGACGAAAATAAACGACAGAGAATCCTGTCATAATCACTACACTAATTGGAAAGGTATTGCCCGAAATTCCTCATATAATATGAAGCAATATCAAGTCACTTCCTTCCCTGCCTGTCTTTAACTCCGTTTTGGTCAAACAATAACAACCTGGAATTCCAAACAGATAAGCGAGACGCCATACACCTGGACTAGAGTTAATTAATTCAGTTCCCATTCCTGTTAGTTATGTAAACGTACACGTTCCTAAATATCCTGCTACAGTATAACAAGAACAAAATCTAAATGAAGAGAAAAGGAAAGAGAAAACGAATGGTAGCAAGCGTGGCACTGTTTCAAGGGGCAATTTACAACATTACGTGTGACAAAATTAATGAAGCAAACCCAACCTCCAAACTCCAATACAAAACAAGGGAAATAGAGTAGCTGTGTTCATGACATCAGAGTGAAGCTGAACTGCTGAAAAAAAGAAAAGAAAAAAGAAATAAAAGGAAAAAGTCCTGCGGGACTCGATTAACTTCTCTCCTTCCGGTCGTGCATTATAAACACGCAGCGTGCTAAGCGATTCTGCCACACGGAAGATCCGAAGATCCTGTGCGAAACTTAAATCTATCTATGTATGCTATACACAACACAAATTTACATTGATATTCAGTTTTTTTGGCGATATGCGTCAAGTGACTGATAGCGCTATTCAACTTCCCACGGGTGGCCGCGTGGATTTGATCAATATACAGTTGCAAAGATAAATCTGGAATCGTTTCGACCAGATTCCATTCTCTTTTTCAGTGATCGACAACGAAAATAATGTTAAGTAGCGACTTGAAGTAATATTGAGAAATATTCGTGAAGTCCAATTCTTTATACAGTCCTACATAATTCAGATGAAATTGTTTCTGTCATGCAATGAATTGAAAATTTCGTGTGGTGTCGGCGTGTCCAAGTAAGTTGATTGAAAAGGATATGTGAATGAATATTTACCAATAGGTCTTTATATTGGAAAAAAAAAATCAAACATGGCCATGCGGTCTTTTAAGAGTCATCTTCACTTTAACATTTGTAATTTCAAGTCCAAGTTACCAGTCAAAGCAATGTGGTCTCCAACACAAAACAAAGGGATATTGTGTGTGTGTGTGTGTGTGTGCCTGTGTGTTTGTACGTTTACTTGAAAACGTGATTTCTACATGGACGAAGGTGAATACTCCATAAAAGAAAAAAAAAAGCAAAAGATGTAAGTATCCTGTTTCGTGCTCTTATGGGATTCGAACCCGTACGTGTGCAACCTCACGTCTCTTGTGACGTCGCCTTTATCCTCTCGGCCATACGTCTTGACGAGAAAATATGAGAAATGTAAACTTATGTATGTGAAAGATGAATCAGGAATCGTTTCGTCCACATTCCATTCTCATTTTCAGTTTTTAGCTGCATAATTATCAACCTGATGAGGAGATTTGAAAAAATAAAATGCATGATTACTGCAGCTTATTGTCTGAGCTACCACATACTGAAGTTTCAGAGGAAATGGAGCAAAATCAGCTGAAATAAAGGTGCTTAAACGTTGTCAAGTCAGTGCATGGTTAAAAAAAAAAAATCACCTCCCATAGACATAACACGTCAACTTGTCTAATTTTGAGTCTTTACCTTTAATCACAATTTGAAGTATGATGGTAAGTCTTCTCGAACTAAGAGTGTGGAACGGAAGCTTCTACGTGAAAGATGAATCATGACGATCACCCGTGACCGACACATCTTCAAAGGGATCAGTTATTAGAGGTGGAAGACCTCGTGACAAGATATTGTTTCAGCAATTCCAAAGCAATGATACCCTTACATTTAGGTATACCATAATTTCCCTCTGAAATCATTGGTATTATTCATGTACAATTGCTTGCCTTGTCCATAAACTTTGCTTTATAAACTTTCAGTGAAAGGTGTTATGACATAATTCTGTAACTCCATTAGCAGTGATTGACTACATAAGATATATCAAATTGAACGCTTAGCGCGTATGAAAGGGGGATTTTAGCCTGATGCTGTGTTATTCACTGCGCAGATACCAACAACACTCATCACCTACGGTTACGTATAGAGAAATAGCCATGGCGAAAATAAGGTTTTCCTTTTCTTTGGCAGATAGACACACAACCCCTTTGAACACACTATAATTGACATGGAGGGACATGAAAAAGTTCATTACTACTACTAAACAGTGATGCCTTCTACTCATGTGGCACAAGATACCTCTATAGCAACATAAAACCTGTCTACAATTCCGTTATTGGGTCAAACAATAGCAACCTGGAATTTCAAAGAGACGAGCGAGACGCCATACACCTGGCCTAGAGTTAATTTATTCAGTTGCCATTCCTGCTCCAGTTGAGTTATGTAAATTATATTCCGACCTGTCTTGTGCAGTGTAACAGGAACAAACGTAGAGAAAAGGAAAGAGAAAACGAAAGGTGGCAAGCGGGGCACTGTATACCAAGGGCAATTTACAACATTACGTATGATAAATGAAGCAAATCCAACCTCCAGCCTCCGACAAAAAAAAAAGGGGGGGGGGACTTGAGTGACTGTGTGTCGTGGGGTAATGACATCGGAATGAGGCTGAACTGCCAAAAGAAAAACAAAGAAAGAGAGAGAAAAAAAAAATAATTGGCGTCCTGCGGGTCCCGAACATCTCGTCCTAAGGTAGTGCATAATGACCATGCAGCGCTCTAAGCGACTATAAAGCCACACGGCTGTCCTGAAGATTGGATGTGAAATTCATATCTTTATATCATTTACAACGTGAAAAAGTTAATTACTACTACTAAACAGTGATGCCTTCCATTCATGTGGCACAAGTTACCTCTATAGCAACATAAAACCTGTCTACAACTCCGTAATTAGGTCAAACAATAACAACCTGGAATTTCAAAGAGATGAGCGAGACGCCATACACCACTGGACTAGAGTTAATCAATTCAGCTCCCATTCCTGCCAGTTATCTAAACGTACATGTTCCTACCTATCCTGTTACAATATTACAAGAACCAATGAAGAGAAAAGGAAAGAGCAAACGAAAGGTGGCAAGCGGGACACTGTAACAAGGGGCAATTTACAACATAAAGTGTGACAAAATTAATGAAGCAAACCCAATCTCCAAACTCCAATACAAAACGAGGGAAATAGAGCAGCCGTGTTCACGGGTTACGTATACTTGGTAAAATAATACGATAAATGACATCGGAGTAAAGCTGAACTGCCGGAAAAAAAAAAGAAAGAAAGAGAAAACTTTTGCGGGAGTCAAACTTCTCGCCTTCCGGTATGGCGTTATGAACACCCAGCGCGCTAAGTGTTTACGCCACATGGCTGTCCTGAAGATCCTATGCGAAACTTAAATATATGATAATACTGTCGTGACAGTGCTGACTGAGATGGCGCTATTCAACTTCCCACAAGTGGCCGCGTGGATTCGACCAATACACAGTTGCAAAGAACAATCGGGAATCATTCCGTACAGATTGCATTCTCATTTTCAGTTTTTAACTACAAAATTGTCGACCTGATGAGGAGATTTGAAAATATAAAATGCATGATGAATGCAGCTTATTGTCTGAGCTACAACATATATAAGTTTCAGAGGAAATGGAGCAAAATCAGCTGAGATAAAGGTGCTTAAACGTTGTCAAGTCAATGCATGGTTTAAAAAAAAAATCACCTCCCATAGACATAACACGTAAACTTGTCCGATTTTGTTTCTTTACTTTTAATCACAATTTAAAGTATGATGACGTTATCAAATTTCAAAACCATGACATGGACTTGAAAGGCAAATGTTCAAAGCAAAACATATCTGAATTTGGGGTAATATTAAGCTTAAACAATAGAGATACGAGCAAATGAATGTCAGAAACAGTACCTCACAAAAAATAATTCCACTTTTTTGATTTCAGATGATGAAATGATGACGTCATCGAGATCTCCTGGCAATATTGGTACTTGAAACGTTATTTCCAATTCATATGCTTTTGTAATATGCAATAGAAATATAGGGTCAACGGACGATTTAAAGAGCTATGGCGAAATAAACAAAGACATGTTTTTTCACTATATTTGCAGAAAGACGCGTGCGCGGAATTTCAACTTTGACCTCAGTGCATTCCTTTGCTATAGGTCGAAATCGATCGGAAATCAATGGATATTGTTATTCAAAGTATCAGAAATCCAAATCAGTCAAAAAAATTGCATTTTCATGTTGGTTACGCCCTCTGCGCGCGAAATTGCGCGGACGGACGCGCACGCGAGAAAATGTTTGAAACGCGTAAAATTGTCTGAAACTTCGAGATTTCCCATTGGGAAGTCTTTTTGAGCCTTTTATCATTTTGACGCGCGCAAACGCGCGCGTAATGATGACCTGGGTAACTAGCGTTAAAAAGTAAGATAGAGCGTGTCCTGAACTTTATGTCCACCGAAAATGATACAGAAATGATATCTAGTTATGAAGTTATGATCGATCATGTGACAAGGTCCGAAAATCACAAAATGGCGCCTAGATGACGTCATAGATATGTTACTGTCATGAAAACCTTATTGTGGCTAGATATTGTTATGAGACATGTTGACTGAAAATGTCATGTCATTCCGTAATGTCATTCTTGAGATATTGACGACACAAAATGTGGCAGAAAGAAAGAAGAATAAAAAAAAAAGAAATTTTGACAATCACAATAGGTGATAACGCTGATAGCGTATCACCTAAAAATAAAGAGAGATTTTGACAATCACAATAGGTGATACGCTGATAGCGTATCACCTAATAATCGTTACAGTAAATGACAACTGGTTTCCATGACAATCAAAGGAAGTTTATGTTAAAAGGTTATTGAATATTCATGAGACGCGACGGCTGACTGGAGTTGAAAAGGGAGACCCGGACTGCAGGTGAAAAGCCCTCCCAGTTAGTTTGTTCATCACAAATTGTATAGGGCTATTTTCCTGAGAAACCAACATACCGGCAATTGTGCGAGTGTGCGGGAGTATGATCATCATTCCCTCAATTGATGCGGCAGCATCAGCAGCTGCCTTGTAGGCTATGGCTGCGTTTATCAACTTTCCCCAGTTTAAACGACTTTCGAAAGCCCTTTCGATAGCCCTTTCGATAGCCCTTTCCATAGCCCTTTCGAAAGCCCTTTCCATAGCCCTTTCGAAAGCCCTGTCCACTCCCTGTACCATTAATGTGCCGCTTGTTTTCGTCGGCTGCGTTTATCAACTTTCCATAGCCCTTTCCATAGCCCTTTCCATAGCCCTTTCGAGAGCTCTTTCCAAAGCCCTGACTGCCTGTACTATTAATGTGCCGCTTGTTTTCTAAGAAGGGACGGCGAAAAGCAATTACCATCATAAAGACATATCTTCCTTTGAGAGTGAGGAGTCATGATACAATGCCACATGAATCAATTGTCTTCCTATCTGTGAGGCAGCTCCAGTTTAGCACATACTTCAAATATTTCTGAGTAGCGGCATGAGACATGGGATCAAAGGGAATGAGACTGTTGTTACTTTATTTCTCAAACCTTGTTGGTGAGAGAAACATCTCCTTGTTCCAAGCATATGCGTGCATTACACACAAACACCTGTGTACACGTACTCGTGTGCACTTTACGTGGCGCGCGTCTTTTCAGAAACTGGAAACGCATGGTTGCGCAACCGCAGTATAGGGCGACCTAAAGGGCTTTCAAAACAGCTTTGCGTTTATCAACTTCGAAAGGCTTTTACAAACAGGTTTCTGATAACCTGTTTAGGAAACCTGTTTGGATCGTCACAAATTTCGGGCTTTCGAAAAGGCTTTCCTAAAGGGCTTTCAAAACAGCTTTGCGTTTATCAACTCGTGAAAATTCCTTGAAAGCTGTTTGGATAACCTGTTTCTGCCGAGAAAGGAGAGTTGATAAACGCAACTTTTCGTAAAAGGCTTTCCTAAAGGGCTATCAAAACAGCTTTGCGTTTATCAACTCGTAAAAATTCCTTGAAAGCTGTTTGGATAACCTGTTTCTGCCGAGAAAAGGAGTTGATAAACACACCCTATGATTCATCAGCCACGCCGAGAATGGGTTGCTAGGCAACAGACACAAGCGCCATGCTGTTAAAAGGAAAGGTTGGAAAGGTTGGAAAGGTTTGCCGTTCTGCAACAACAGATTATGTCATATGTATGTAGGGAGTGTTTTGGAACTTTATGTTTTTTAATGTTGTCTTTATAAACATTTGTTTGTGTGATTTGTTTGTTTGTTTGTTTGTTTGTTTTTTAGTTTATGATTTTCTGTCAATCATATGATTTGATAGAAATCCCTTTTTCACATTTCCCTTCACCGGATTCTATCGATCCTTGGGCCTGCGATTCCACCAGCGTGCCTTAACATATAGATCAGATCCCATACATCATATTTCTCACACAGTGCAGCCTACCTTAACAAAGGTTCCATACTACATTTCTCAAAAACTGAGCAGGCCAATACTGCTGCAAACATACCTTTGTATTAATTCACTGAGACCGTCGTACATTGAGATGAGAATTTTTTTAAAGGAGAAATCTGACAATAAACATTGAAATTGTAATTCAAAAGCCATAATGTCCTTCTTTACATGTATTCATGGATTTATCATAATACAAACATGTTAGGGTCCTTAGGGATGTATTTCATTTAACTTAACTGCATGAGGGGGCGGTGTTGAAAATAATCCGTTATATTAGCCAAACAAAATGTCAGTTACTCTGGTGGCACTCAGGAAACGGATTGTTTGTGTAATACACTGATTATTAGATAACAATAATGATAATAACTATAACAATAACAATGGTAATGATCACCATGATTATGATTATGATTATGATAATAATAATCTTGCTTAACATTCGACATGCAATGTTTTTGAAAAAAAAAATAAAGTTATGACTTGAAAACCTTAATCAATGTCTGAAATATTTGGCGTCAATAAATCGGTGACCATCGGAATCGTGCCCGACCAATATAAATTAATGTTGATTTTATGGAAGTGGTTTACTACTTGATGATTCAGCTAATGAAGTATATGCACTCTGGGTGATATTCCATCACGGAGTGTCTGCGTGGCTCAACTCATCGCCCGAAATCATCCATGTTGGTAACTGCCAATTGGAGGTAGCGTAATAATGATAATACATTTTCCCTCTTGTTGTTGTTGTTGTTGTTGCTGGAGTTTTGGAGGGTTTGATGTGGAGTTAGAGTTATGGTTATGGTTTAGGGTTAGGATTAGGTTCAGGA